>NC_142758.1:32396752-32699782 GCF_054948205.1 Urtica dioica subsp. dioica
GAGGCAGCGCGTCAGGCAGCGGTGGACGAGGACGCGAAAGCGGTTCTCGAAGTTCTGGCAACTTATTCGGTAGAGGAAATTCTACTATCGATAAGTTTTATAGGAAACAAAATTAGGAATTCATTTTTTTCGCTTTTTTTGGAAAGAATTTGTATTTTTAATTAAGAATTCTATTTTCAGAATATTATTTCTAATTCATTTAGAATTTTGTTAATTAATTTTTATTTAATTTTAAATGAATTTTAATTTACTTTTTTAATTTTGTATTTTTTTAATATAAAAAACGTATTCGGTGCGACATTGTCGCACCGAATATCATGGCAGTAACGTATTCGGTGCGACAATGTCGCACCCGATATGGATTTACCCGCCAATTTTATAAAATTTGGCAGGAATATAACTTGGGCATTAGGTGCAGTAAGTCGCACCTGAAAGTGTCGCACCTAAAGGGGTAATTATTAGGTGCGACATGTCACACCCAATACCTTCTGCGACGGGTTATCCGGTGCGACGCTGTCGCACCTAATAAGCTTTTAGGTGCGACATTTTGAGCATTGGGTGCAACATTCGTCGCACCGAAAAACGTATTTTGTCCTAGTGCAAGCTTCCGATAGCCGACCCCCTATGTCTCAAAAGCCGCGTCTTGCGAGCAACTTTCGAGACTATTCAAGTTACACCCCTTTGAACGTCCCGGTAGAGCAAATCTACGCTGTGGCGCGTGACAAGTTCACCTCTCCGACTCCGATGAAAGGTGGCCTCGCATCTCGCGACCGGTCCCGTTATTGTGAGTTCCACCGGGATTACGGTCACACGACCGCTCAATGCTTCCATCTTAGGAGGCAAATTGAGACATTAATCCAAAAAGGAGAACTCAAAGAGTTTGTCCTTCGCATGGTAAGAGCTGCAGCCCCCGCCGACAACATGCCACAGCCTGAGAAAGGTGGAGGGACCAACGCCAACACCGACCGCACCGCGGTCGCGGCTACGGCCGATGCGCAACTCCACGTCGTCACCACCATCCTAGGTGGCTTGCAAGACGGGAACTCGGCCCGGCAAAGGAAAAAGCTCCTCAGAGATGCCTCTCAAGAAGGCCTTGCCGGGCAAGTTAACCTCACCCATGAGGAACCTCCGTCCGTACCTCACGAGACGATACAATTCACCAATGAAGAGGCCAAGCGAGTTGTGCACCCACATAATGACGCTATAGTCCTTATGGCCCAGGTGGCCAACAACTTGGTAAAAAGAGTTCTTATTGATAACGGCAGCGCAGCCGATATAATCTTTAAGACCACCCTAGAGCGCATGAAGCTTGGGGGGCTCCGCCCTGTCCCAACTCAGACACCTCTGTTTGGGTTCATGGGAGAAAAGGTCATGACTGAAGGAATCATTGATTTACCAGTCACCTTCGGAACTACCGGAGGTATCGAAGTCGTTCACATGGTCCCTTTCCTTGTGGTTGACCAGGAGTCGCCCTACAATGTTATCATTGTGCGACCCACGTTGAGCAGACTAAGGGCCATCACATTCACATATCACCTACTGGTGAAATTCCCCACCGAGGAGGGGATCGGCGTCATGGCTAGTGGTCAAACCCAAGCGAGGATATGCTATGTCCAAGGCGTGGACGGCAAGCCCGCTGAAAAAAGGGTTAACACAATCTACCAACTAGAAGACGACTACTCGTGTGATCAAAGAGACGCACGGCAACTCGGGGAACTAGACCCCCGTGACGATATCGAGAGGTTGAAAGTTGACACCCCCGATGATCTCACTTCGATCGTTCTCGACGAAACTAAACCTGACCAGGTAGTGAAGATTGGTGCACAACTCCCTCTCGCCATCAAAACTCAACTCGCGTCCTTCCTTCGGGAGCTTAAGGATGTCTTTGGGTGGACACATGCATACATGCCTGTTATAGACCCCGATGTGATTGTGCACCGGTTGAATGACGATAAAACTATCGTCGAGAAGGTACAAGCTAGACGCGCGTTCAACCCTGAACGATACCTAGCGATAAACGAAGAAGTCGAAAAGCTTCTCTCCGCTGGTTTCATCCGAATAAGTCCAAAGTCTGACCGGTCGGATTGCCGCCCTCTCACGTTTTGTGGCCAAGGCAACCGACAAGTGTCAACCGTTCTTCAAAGCAATAAAGAAGACGGACGGCTTTGAATGGACGGACGAGTGCGAGAAGGCTTTCAAGAAATGAAGGCCTACTTCGGGACACCTCCGTTCCTCTCCAAGCCAAAAGATGGCGAGACGCTCTACGTCTACCTCGCCGTCTCCGAACGAGCTGTAAGCGCTGTACTGATCCGTGAAGAGGATAAGGCTCAATGGCCTATCTTCTACGTGAGCAAAGCCTTACTTGACGCCGAAACACGTTACACAGAGATAGAGAAACTCTCTCTCGCTCTCCTCGTAGCCGCCAAAAAGCTACGCCCCTACTTCTAGGCTCACCCAATTGTTGCCCGAACCGGACACCCCATCGGTAAGGCTCTTCAAAAGGGAACATCGACTCGCATGGCGATCTGGTCCTAAGAATTGAGCGAGTACGGGATTGAGTTTCACCCGAGACCGGCAATAAAGGCTCAAGCCCTAGCCAATTTTGTGGCAGAATTCTCCTACACTCCCGACATGGGAAGAGCAGAAGACGACTCGACCGACGACCTGTCGGCTTGAAAGAGAAAGGTCGACCCTACGGGTCCCATCTTGGAACTACACGTAGACAGAGCATCTAATGCCCAGGGAGCAGGCGCTGGCGTGATTTTAACAAATCCCGACCGGGAAAAGTTACGCTACGCCTTCCACTACTACGGATTCCAGGCCTCCAACAATGAGGCCGAGTACGAAGCCCTCATCGTAGGGCTAGAGCTCGCTCAAAAGCTCAACGTACAGAATTTACGAATACACTGTGACTCGCAGTTGATCGTAAATCAGGTTAAAGGCGACTACGTTGCCAAAGAACCTAACATGATCGCCTACTTGGCAAAGACAAATGCCAAGTTAGATGCTTTCTCCTGGTTCGAGATCATCCAGATCCCACGAGAAGAGAACTCCGAGGCTGACACTTTAGCTCGCCTCGGATCCGGTATCACCGAAGACGGGTTGGGAACTATCCCAATCAAGTCTCTCTCGCGACCATCCGTCTCACGTGACGAAGATGGAACGATTGAGAGCGCCGTTCATCTGACTTGGAAGACTCCGCTTACGGACTTCTTGCGAAGAGGGGCACTTCCCGAAGACCGCAAAGAAGCCGAAAGGCTGAGAGCCCTCGCGTCTAAATACGTGTTGAGAGGCGAAGCCTTATACAAGTGCGGGTACTCAACCCCGCTGCTCCGATGCCTCAATAGCGTCGAGTCGACCAAGGTCATCCGCGAAATTCACGAAGGCCTCTGCGGGAACCACTCCGCTGGGAGGTCCCTCGCGCTCAAAGCGCTTCGACAAGGCTATTTCTGGCCGACGATGAAAAGAGACGCCTACGATTGGGCGAGAAAGTGCGACAAGTGTCAGCGTTTCTCTAACGTTCCACGACAGCCGCCATCTCCCCTGGGTAGCACCGTCGTCCCACGCCCCTTTGCAAAATGGGGCGTAGACATTATCGGCAAGCTTTCCAAAGCTCCGAGACAATACGAGTACGCCATCGTCGCTATCGACTACTTCACTAAGTGGGTCGAAGCCGAGCCTCTGGCCAGGATCACCGAGGCCAACACTACGAACTTCATCTGGAAGTCCATTATATGCCACCATGGCATCCCCGCGTCAATTGTGACCGACAATGGCGCGCAATTTGACAATGCTAGGGTTAGAGAAATCTGCGACCAACTAGGGATAAGCAAGACATTCTCATCCCCGCGACACCCACAGGCTAATGGCCAAGTGGAAGCCGTCAACAAGACGATTAAAAGCAACCTAAAAAAAAGCTCGAAGCCAAAAAAGGCGCCTGGGCTGAGGAACTACCTTTCATCCTGTGGACCTACAGAACGACCGTTCGAAACGCCACCGGAGAGACCCTTTTCTCCCTAGCTTTTGGGATTGAGGCTGTGGTCCCCGTGGAAACAGAGGTCCCCACCTATCGGGTCGACACTTTCGACGAAAAAGAAAATGACGAAGCCATACGCCTCGAATTGGATCTAATCGACGAGAAAAGATCCGAGGCCCTCACCAGACTCGCTGCACAAAAGCGAAAGGTTGAGAGATACTACAACGCCAAAGTCAAAAGGCAGATCTTCACCGTCGGCAGCCTCGTACTCAGGCGCGTGTTCCAGAACACCCAAGTACAAGGCGCCGGGGTCTTGGGCCCGAATTGGGAAGGATCATATAGAGTTCGACAAGTCATACACGACAGAACCTACTACATCGAGCACACGGACGGAACTCCAATCCGGCACCCGTGGAACGCCGAACACTTGAGGCAGTACCACCAGTGACTAAGTCCCCCCTTATTGCTCTGATTTCCCTTATTCAATAAGGCCCATGTGCCACTGTTTGAGGATGTTCCCTGTTAGCAAAAAAATATTATTAAAAATAAAGCTTGCGGTCTTTTTACCCACTTTATTAAAGTTTTTAGTCATCACGGCACGACCTGTAAACTAAAAACTTGGGGGGCTATGGGTCCTGCGACGTACACTCAAGAATTCACGGCAGAAAAAAAAACCTTAAGCCCCCCACTCATGGGATGTAGAGGCTTAAGAAGCTCGAACCCCGACGGCTCATCAAGCATACGGGTTTGAGAAAAGACGTCGGCCTAACCCGGCGCAACACATATGCTCGATCGCTCAACAGCACGAGCTCAAAGACACCGGCTCAGCCCGGCGCAACACATAAGTTCGGTCGCTCAACAGCACAAACGCTTTTACCCAGGCCTAAGTCCCCCACGGAGATACTGACTTAGGAAGCTCGGACCCCGACGGTCCTTCGCGCATACGGGTTCGAGTAAAACGTCGGCCTTCCCGGCGTGCCGTAAGACGCGTAAAGGCGCAGGTGAAAGACGTCTCCCGGGACGCATGTAAGTCGCGTAAAGGCGCTGCCTCAAACCCTAAAAAAGGCCAAATTTGAGCCATACGAATGTTCACTAGCCCCAGGGCACGAGCACCAAAGACTCCGGCCTAACCCAGCGCAACAGGTTTTAAGTAAAAGACGTCGGCCTAACCCGACACACGCGCGTTCGCTTGCTCCAAGGCAAGCGAGCCCAAAAGACGCCGGCCTAACCCGGCGCAACCCGCGTTCGCTTGCTCCAGGGTGAGCGAACCCAAAAAGACGCCGGCCTAACCCGACGCAACCCGCGTTCGCTTGCTCCAGGGCAAGCGAGCCCAAAACACGCCGGCCTAACCCGGCGCAACCCGCGTTCGCTTGCTCCAGGGTGAGCGAACCCAAAAAGATGCCGGCCTAACCCGACGCAACCCGCGTTCGCTTGCTCCAGGGCAAGCGAGCCCAAAAGACGCCGGCCTAACCCGGCGCAACCCGCGTTCACTTGCTCCAGGGTGAGCGAACCCAAAAAGACGTCGGGTTAATGAGATAAGCATTCAACATGAAAGCGACAAAGTATCTCATAAACAAAAAGAGCCACTGCTCTGAATCCGATGAACACGTGCTGAATGAAAAAGTGCGTGGGAAATAAATAAAATCCTGAAAAAAGGAAAAAGAAAGCAAAGCGCGAAACATATGCGCTATAAAGAAGCCACATCGCTCACGCAGCACCCTCATCTAGTAGGAGAAACAAGGTGTCGAAGAAGTCAAAAGTGACCCCCCGGGCCTCGTTCTCGGTTGCGGTCGCATCGCGACATTCCACCGCTCCGCCACGACGGGCCTCCTCGGTCCCTATGTCGTAGTCATCCTGCAAGTCGGACGCTCTTCGCTCCGCTTCAGCAAGCTGGGACATGAGACGAGCGTTCTCCTTCGCCAGAGAGTTACGCTCAGGCTCCGCTTGAACACGCCCCGCTTCGCTCGAAGTGAGTTGTCGGTACGACGTCTCCAAAGCATCGGATCGGGCATCCAGCTGTCTCCGGAGGTCGGTAACCTCAGTGCGAAAAATATCCGTTGATCGAGACGCCACCTCGCAAGCTCGCCGTTCTTCGGTCAGCTCCCCCGCCATCTTGGACACAGACATTTGGGCTCCATCGCGCTGATCCCGTGCGATTTGGAGTACCACCTTGGTCTCACGAAGCTGGTCTCGAAGTGTCTCGGTCTCCGCCCCCGGGTGCGAACCTCGCTCGACCTGAGCCAGCCTAGCCCTCGTCCGAGCAAGCTCCTCCTGGGCTGCCCCTAAGCGCCGGATGAAGTCGTGCAAAATCCTGTCGCTCCGCACAGCCCTCACGTACGCCTGCGACGACAAAAAGCGAGGGTTAAGACTAAACCTATGCCTACAACAGAATGAATAGAAATACTGACCCTCCGAACGTCGGTAACCCCTGCCTGAAAGAAGGCAATGTCGCTCTTCGACACTACGCCCTTCCACCAGGACAATGGGGACTCCTCGAGATGGCGGAAGCTAGTCTCCTAACCCGCCTCTTTGCAGCTACATAAGACAAAACAACAAAACGTCGGGTTCCTGTCGAACAAAGAATTTATAAAACCGTAAAACTACCTCGAAAAGCAGGAGCGACTGGATGAGCCACGGGACTCGGGGGCCTGCTCGCCCGGTGCGCCTCCTCGGTGCCCGGAGCAAAGGGCGGGAACCACCCGGTAAGCGCCATCAGCTCGGGAGAACGGAACCGCTCGCCAGCCTTGCGGGCTTCCGACATCCCCGATATCTCTCTCACAAAGGGGAGCTCCGCTGCCCCCTCATCCGTTGGGAAGTCGGCCAAACGACCAAAGCGAAGGGGCGCCTCACCAAAGGCGACCGATGAGACCCACACCCACGCCCGACGGCTAGGCGGGTCACTGTCCTCGACCAACCTCACGTTGCCCCGGGCACGGGGCATGTGAAACCCCGGCTGCCCTGGCGTCGGGAAGACAGCAACCAGATTGCGGAAGTCATCCACGGTCATGGCACGCTGCATCTGACAATGCCACTCCATGAAGCATGTAGCCAACATGCGATAGAACGCCGGGCTCATTTGACATGCATGGACCCCTAGTCGGGCCAAAATCTGTTGGACGATCGTCGGGAACGGGAGGCGCAACCCGCAGACAAGACTCCCGATCGTCACGGCCGCGTACCCGTCCCTTGGACGAGAGGGCCTGTCCTCGGGGGCAGGTCTCAGCAGCCCCACCGAGGGAGGGATGTTATACGTCTCCCAGAGCCTGCTAAAGAATCGGGAGGAGAGCGTGCTCGTAGTATCGATCCCCCTACAGTCTAAACCGACGGGGGCAACAGCGTCGCCTACTCCGTACATGCGAGTCCTCTCCAGAGACCTGGCATAGGTGTAGCCCGAGGCCTCCACGGACTCGAAAGCCGACCAGGCCGTCTCCGGCACTTTTCCGTTACGTTTCTCCTTCCCCCTCGCGGGAGGAGCCTCCAAATCCTCTTCGGGGCCTTCCGAGCCCGACCCTAGGGGGTCGTCGGAGTAAATCTCGTCCAGGAAAGATTCGGACGGCACTATCGCAAGCTCAGCACCCGAGGCATCTAAGTTAGACGCCCGGGGAAGCCCAGCGAACACCATCGCTTCACCTCACTGCGCAAGCGAGGGGGCGTCAAAGGACGCCTCGTGGGAAACCAGGTTGATCACTAGCCGCGACGAACGCGAGTCCTTGGACCCTTCGTCCTCCCCTTCGGGGCCGCACCTGGTAGGTAGGCCACTCCCGAGCCCCGCCAGCTCGGCTACCGCCGCGGCGTCAGTCTCCAACTCTGCGAGCCATTTGTCGGCCGCATCAGAGTCTTCCTCAGCAAAAATGGGAACCCCGTCGAGTTCCTCAAAGGGACCCTTGGCCGCCCCCCCAAAATCTTGGAGAGGGCAGGAAGAGTCAACCTTCGGATCGTCAACATGGGAAAAAAGCTCACTCCCCATTGAAAAAGGGTAAAAAAGTCGGCTACCCAGAGGGAAATTTCAAACTCAAATGAATTTTTCAATTACCCAAAGGCTACCAAGTGTGAATAGAAAAGGAGGGAGTTCTCCTATTTATAGGAGAGGAAGGAGCAAACCCTGCTCCTTCCCCCCCCCCCCCCCTCTGCGCGCGCGACACAAGGCCCGGCCCGCATGCCGGCGCCAGGCCACGCGCGGGCCTTGCTGCCCAGTCGGCCCAGTCTGACCCCCCAGGTCCGGTCACTAAAAAAAATAATGTGTGTGTGTTGCGTTCACACACAACCAAAGGCAAATGACCTCAACGCCCTCTCTTTTTCTAAAGTTCACGACTTGCGTCCCGCGAGCCGTAAACTTGGGGGACTAATGTTACCGGTCGTTTTCGGGATACCAGAAATTCAAAAACAATTCAAGACCGGCCAGGCTTAGCCGGCCGGAAGCCCAACGGGCCCCGGCCCACCAGAACCGAGCGCCCTGACGCATCCACGGCCCAACAGAGGCCCTGCGCACGCGCACCCGCGCCCCCGGCCCAGTGGGTCTGAGCGCGCGCCCTAGCGCACCTGGCCCGCGCGCGCTCCCGCGCCCCGGCCGCACCGGCCCGCGCGCGCTCCAGCCACCCGGCCGAGCACGCCTACTGCCTCGACCGGGCGTCCCCGCTGCCCCGGCTGAGCGCCTCTGCTGCCTCGGCCGGGCGTCCCTGCTGCCCCGGCCGAGTGCCTCTGCTGCCCCAGTCGAGCGCCTCTGTTGCCTCGACCGGGCGCCCCTGCAGCCCCGGCCGAGCGCTCCTGCTGCCTCGGCCGGGTGCTCCTGCCGCCTCTGCCGGGTGCCCCCGCCGCCCCGGCCGAGCGCCTCTGCCGTCTCGGTCGGGCGCCCCTGCTGCCCCGGCCCAGCGCTCCTGCCACCTCGGTCGAGTGCCCCTGCTGCCTCGGCCGGGCACGCCTGCTGTCGGGCACACCGCGCCCGGCCACGTGTCACACCCTGCGCGCCCCGCGCCCGTCCAGACGACGCGCCCTGCGCTCTCCCGGGCGTTGTGCCTCGCGCGCCCTGCTCCCGGCCACGTGGTGGGCCTCAAGGGGGGCGGCCCAAGGCCTCCTCCAACACTATAAATACCCCCCTCCCCCCCCACGGCCCAACAGAGGCCCTGCGCACCCGCGCCCCCGGCCCAGTGGGTCTGAGCGCGCGCCCTAGCGCACCTGGCCCGCGCGCGCTCCCGCGCCCCGGCCGCACCGGCCCGCGCGCGCTCCAGCCACCCGGCCGAGCACGCCTACTGCCTCGACCGGGAGTCCCTGCTGCCCCGGCTGAGCGCCTCTGCTGCCTCGGCCGGGCGTCCCTGCTGCCCCGACCGAGCGCCTCTGCTGCCCCAGTCGAGCGCCTCTGTTGCCTCGACTGGGCGCCCCTGCCGCCCCGGCCGAGCGCTCCTGCTGCCTCGGCCGGGTGCTCCTACCGCCTCTGCCGGGTGCCCCCGCCGCCCCGGCCGAGCGCCTCTGCCGCCTCGGTCGGGCGCCCCTGCTGCCCCGGCCCAGCGCTCCTGCCACCTCGGCCGAGTGCCCCTGCTGCCTCGGCCGGGCACGCCTGCTACCGGGCACACCGCGCCCGGCCAGGTCTCACACCCTGCGCGCCGCGCGCCCGTCCAGACGACGCGCCCTGCCCTCTCCCGGGCGTTGTGCCTAGCGCGCCCCGCTCCCGGCCACGTGGTGGGCCTCAAGGGGGGCGGCCCAAGGCCTCCTCCAACACTATAAATACCCCCCCTCCGCCCCCCCCCCCCCCCCCACGGCCCAACAGAGGCCCTGCGCACCCGCGCCCCCGGCCCAGTGGGTCTGAGCGCGCGCCCTAGCGCACCTGGCCCGCGCGCGCTCCCGCGCCCCGGCCGCACCGGCCCGCGCGCGCTCCAGCCACCCGGCCGAGCACGCCTACTGCCTCGACCGGGAGTCCGTGCTGCCCCGGCTGAGCGCCTCTGCTGCCTCGGCCGGGCGTCCCTGTTGCCCCGACCGAGCGCCTCTGCTGCCCCAGTGGAGCGCCTCTGTTGCCTCGACTGGGCGCCCCTGCCGCCCCGGCCGAGCGCTCCTGTTGCGTCGGCCGGGTGCTCCTACCGCCTCTGCCGGGTGCCCCCGCCGCCCCGGCCGAGCGCCTCTGCCGCCTCGGTCGGGCGCCCCTGCTGCCCCGGCCCAGCGCTCCTGCCACCTCGGCCGAGTGCCCCTGCTGCCTCGGCCAGGCACGCCTGCTATTGGGCACACCGCGCCCGGCCAGGTCTCACACCCTGCGCGCCGCGCGCCCGTCCAGACGACGCGCCCTGCCCTCTCCCGGCCGTTGTGCCTAGCGCGCCCCGCTCCCGGCCACGTGGTGGGCCTCAAGGGGGGCGGCCCAAGGCCTCCTCCAACACTATAAATACCCCCCCTCCGCCCCCCCCCCCCCACGGCCCAACAGAGGCCCTGCGCACCCGCGCCCCCGGCCCAGTGGGTCTGAGCGCGCGCCCTAGCGCACCTGGCCCGCGCGCGCTCCCGTGCCCCGGCCTCACCAGCCCGCGCGCGCTCTAGCCACCTGGCCGAGCACGCCTACTGCCTCGACCGGGCGTCCCTGCTGCCCCGGCTGAGCGCCTCTGCTTCCTCGGCCGGGCGTCCCTGCTGCCCCGGCCGAGCGCCTCTGCTGCCCCAGTCGAGCGCCTCTGTTGCCTCGACCGGGCGCCCCTGCCGCCCCGGCCGAGCGCTCCTGCTGCCTCGGCCGGGTGCTCCTGCCGCCTCTGCCGAGTGCCCCCGCTGTCCCGGCCGAGCGCCTCTGCCGCCTCGGTCGGGCGCCCCTGGTGCCCCGGCCCAGCGCTCCTGCCACCTCGGCCGAGTGCCCCTGCTGCCTCGGCCGGGCACGCCTGCTGCCGGGCAGACCGCGCCCGGCCAGGTCTCACACCCTGCGCGCCCCGCGCCCGTCCAGACGACGCGCCCTGCGCTCTCCCGGCCACGTGGTGGGCCTCAAGGGGGGCGGCCCAAGGCCTCCTCCAACACTATAAATACCCCCCCCCCCCCCCCCCCCCTAGGGGGAGGGAAAGACAATCCATTTTCTCATTTGGGAAATTCACACAACACTTCTCTCCCACGCGAGAATTCTCTCCTCTCCCGTGCTCTTGTGACAATCCAAGAGCGCACGCTCCTCCTCCCTCGGCTCAGAAATACAAGGATCCCCCTCCAAGAGATGGAGTGCGCTCCTTTTCTGCGACCCGAGCTTCCGCAGTACATACTGTTCTCCTGCTTCTTGGCCCTTGAGCTAGAACTCCGAGCTCGAGGCAAGCGACCCCTCTAAAGTCTTCACTAGATGCTATGAGCCGGGTCCGACTCTAAAGCCTTGGATTCTCAAGCCTCCGAGCCCATGATAGCCCCCAACATTCAAACTGAACTACGTTCTGACCTGATCCCGACTAAAGGGTACGTAGGCATCCAACCTTTGGCACGGTCACACCCCCCAAAACACACCTCAGGGTCTGGAGGGTGCAGCTCGGTCTACGAGCTCCCATTTTTGGCTCGGGCGCGGTCACTTGCTCCGGCCTTGGATCGAACCGCCCGAGGTATTTAATCGTTGTTCATTTTCGTGCGACAACATGTTCATGTTGCTAGAACACATCTAGTATGTGTAATAAGTTACAGAGCCCACTCACATAATAGCAAGATTCAAGTATGTTGCATTTCGACGAGATCGCAAAGACCTCGCGCATTACGGTCTGATAAGACTGTTGGCGATCTCCGATCTTCTAAGGCTAGGTCACAGGTCGAATTCGAATCTTGTGGGTCTTTTAGGGTCCACATGTCGCCTTCTAATCCAGTCTGACTAGAACGGTTGAAGGATTTGTGCTACAGTTATTATGCGTTGTCTGAGTCTTCGGGGAGATAGTTAAATGATTTGTTGAGCGAGCTGACCTTCGTAAAGGTTAGCTCGCAAATACGGAACTTAGATGACTTTTATCAAGGCAAGCTTGGCTAATTAATTGTTCTCGAGACATCAAGTGGAGCGCAACGTTTCGCTTGATCCCTTGCGGGTTAAGTTTCACGAGTTTTGACCAAATTGATTCTAATTTGGCACAAACAATAATGTCTAAATGGAGGGAGAAGTTCAACATTAATAATTAATAGGAGGGAATAATTTAGCTTTTCAATTTTTTTAGTTCAATTGCTCTAGGTGTGCATATGTAGCACGATGGTAAAGAAGAACAATAGCGTTGATTATGTTGATTATGTGGAAGGAGATAAGGACATATAGTGTTTGTTTGGGTTAATTTTGGAAGGTTCTTAGCTTTTGTTTTATTTATTTTTCTGAATAATCTCAGTCTTTTTTAGTCATTTGAAAAAACATATATTTGTAAAATTTGTAAAATGTTTTTGTAAATATAACTATGATTTGTAATAAATACAGGGAATATGAGAAGTAGGAATTATAAGATACTCTCATGGCTACAGTTATTTAGTTCAGACGAGTTCAATCAACTGGTCTAGTCAATCATTTTTGTACATGTGGAATACTTAATTACTCTCAATGCATCGATTTTAAATCCTGAGAGAAATCTTTGAGGTTGAAGGTATAAATAAGTATGGTATGTGCCTATTGTTAATGATGAAAAGCGATCAACACTTAAAACTCACATAAGTCAGTTTAGACTTTAGAGGAGGATCTTATGATTGCATGTAAACCAAATAATAGTAAAATCTTCTAATTCGTCAATTTTTGCCTCATCAAAAATTAATTTTAATTAAATATCTTATGATAATCGAGAAAAACGGGTACCTGCACATTTAATTTGCTCCTACTAAAAGACAACAAATTCATAATTTCAAAATTAAATATTTTTTGAACCGTGATAATTTACGTTAAATAATATTAACTTATATATAAATCAAAGCATTTAACTTGCACCTAATAAACTAAAACAGTTGGCGATTAGGACAATAGTCTAGTAGCCCATCATCTTTTTAAAAATAGATCAAGTTTAATTTTATTAAAAAATAAATAGTCCACTAGGCTCACATTAAATTAATCAACTAAAGATTAAATTAAATTTACATTTTAACTGATTAATTTACTGCAAGTCTAATAGGCTATTTTAATAAAATGAAACACTGGCTAAGGGTTTAGGGTTTAGGGGCCTATAGCCCCCTCTCAATTTTTATTTTTATTTTTATTTTTTTTATAGTTTTTTTGTTGTTTTTTTTTTTTTTAAACATTTTTTCTCTAAAAATATACAAATCAGCGTCCTCTCAATATTGTTTTTTTTTTTTTGTATAACCCTCTGACTTGAATTTCTAACTTCATCCTTGATTAGAGGAATGGCTAGTTATTATATATTTTTACTAAAACAAAGAAAAAATTAAATATAAATGTAATTTTTTCTGAATAATAATAATCCTAAAAATTTAAACTAATAACTAAAAGTAAAGAATTTATTCAGCACAAATATCCAGGTATCAATTTCCTTAGAAACAAAAAAAGCTACCAATCATTATTTAAGAAATCCGAAACCATGGCTGATATTTTTAAAAAAATGCTTAATAGCCAATAATTAAATATAGAAAGTGACATTTCCATGTGAATGAAATGATGTAAATGTAAATGTCCATCACATAACCAATATCTAGCCATGTGTATGATGCACTTAATGATGTTCAATATATGTTATGCTAAAAACTATAATTAAATATTTCTCTTTCCTCGCGTCTGGCTTTTGAGAAAATCTGTTTTATTTGTATATCAACTAGTTGAATATACGCGCTTGCGCACGTTGGAGAGAGAGAGAGAGAGAGAGAGAGAGAGACGAAGGAAAAAAACTAAAAGCTGTCACGTGTCGCCGCTTGGCGAAGCCACGTGGCAGCCTCTGGATGAAAGTGGAAGAAAGGTTCTCTTTATTATCTATGTTATAGAAATTTGGATAGATTGCTCTAAAAATGTGGATAAATTGCCAAATATAAATACAAATAGGGGAAATGTTATCGGCCCGATCCCGATCGTGGCAAATCAAAGGCAAAAACAGCGATCAAACTTGCCCCAGCCATTGATCGGCCCATGGGCCGGCTCGGCCAAGGGCCGGACCAATAGCCCCAGCTCAAGACCGAGCTCGACCTCGGCCTCGCGAGCTCGACCTCGGCCTCGCGAGTTCGACCTCGGCCTCGAGAGCTCGACCTCGGCCTCACGAGTTCGACCTCGGCCTCGCGGGTTCGACCTCGGCCTCGCGGGTTCGACCTCGGCCTCGCGGGTTCGACCTCAGCCTCGTGAGCTCGACCTCGGCCTCGCGAGCTCGACCTCGGCCTCGCGAACTCGACTTCGTCCTCGCGAGCTCGACCTCGGCCTCACAAGCCTATCCTCGGCCCTATGCTATCCTCGGCCAAGGGCCGAGCCTATGTTATCCTCGGCCAAGGGGCCCACCAATGACGCCATCCTATGCTATCCTCTGCCGAGCCTATGTTATCCTCTGCCAAGGGACATGCCAATGACGCCGAGCCAATGTTATCCTCGGCCAAGGGGCCCACCAATGGCCCCTTGGTCGCCTATAAATACAGGCGCCCCTCACCTTCTCCAGGTAATCCATGCTTGAGGACTGAAACGCTGCCGAACTCACCTCTCGCTCGTTTCTCTCAAATCTCGGCCCCTAAACACTTAAACCCTCTATTCTCCACCTCAATCCCACTAATGTTGAGCGTCGGAGAGGTAAACAGAGGCCCCCCCTCTGTTTTCCCTTCTTAGCTCACGGTTCTCTTATCCTTTCCAGGTACCCCGGCGAGCTCAGACACCATCGACAGCCAAGGGAAGATCTGGGCAACCAGGTCCGACACGCACGAGCCCAGGCGAGGCCACTTGGTCCGGCCTTGGGCCTAACCGCCTGTGGCTCCTAAATCGTTGTCCGAAAAATGGCGACAACATTTTGGCGCTAGAAGGAGGGGACCACCGACCTTAGCGCGCTCTTACTCCCATTCCACACTCTAACTACTCTTACGACTCTCGAGAGATGAGTCACATTCCGGCGACCTCCGCCGACACTCGAGCGACAAGCTCAAGGTACGGTCTCCGGAGCCTCGCTCACCGTCTTGAAGGGCAACCTCGTGATAACGAGAGCCAGCCCCAAGACCCGACGAACGACCCCGAGGCCACGCTCCGAGAGGACACGACTCGACGGCTCGCGGAGCTTCTGGACCGTCCCGGCGTCGACGGCTCGCTCATTGCCGATCTCCTCGGCTACGATGTCGAGGATCGATCCGCCAACGACTCCAACCCCGACTATGTGGGGGAGTCAAGGACCAACGAGGCGACTCCTAGCCTCGCCCACTCGCGGTCCGAGAGGCCCAGTGGTGCTTTGGCCGGTCTGTCGCATCCGGCGTGACGACAAGCACGGTCACATTCCCAGGGACTCGCCCCTTCGGTTTCAAGAGGCGGCCGGACACGGCCCCTCACCGAGGAGACAGCGACTCTGGGCCATGATGGGGCCGATAGCCGAAGCGCTCGCCGCGCAGCCCGACCAAGGGGGAACTCGCCCCACCACGCGCCGAGCGCGGACCTTAGAGAACGCTTGACGGCGCAGAGAAACTCCCGAGGGGAGGATCTCCGCCAAAGGCCCAACTCTCGGAGGGACGCGCTCCCCGCCGCGACTCTCGGCCAACCTCAGGCCAATATCGTGGACCAAGCGTCCAACGAGCGCCAGCCGACAACTCCCGTGGCCCCGGCGGTCAGCCCTGCTAACGGGCTTGACATGGTCACGATGATCCAGAGCCTCCAAAACCAAATCATCGAGATGAGGGAGTCGGGGAGGTAGAGGCCGTATGGAGGGATCGAGGAATCATACTCTCCCTTCGTCGTGCAAATCCTCGCGCAACCTTGCGTGGGGAACTTCAAATTGCCGTCCATCCCTCCCTATGATGGGCGGACTGACCCGAACTTCCACATCCAACACTACGAGACATGGATGACAATGCAAGGGCAGCCGGACGCGACCCTATGCCAAGCCTTCAGCCTAACCCTCACAGGGTCGGGCTTTGAGTGGTTCCGGAGCTTGAGACCCGGGAGCATCCCGTCCTTCCGGGCTTTGCAAGAGGCTTTCCTTGCCCGCTTCGCCACGCTCGTGGCACAGAAGAAGTCGAAGACCCACCTCCTATCCATTCGTCAAGGGAGAGACGAGACGTTGAGGCAATACCTCGCTCGCTTCACCGAGTAGTCTCACAAAGTCGAGGGGTTCGACGACAAGGATGCCATCACGGCGATCACCGAGGGAGTTCGCACGAGCGACTTCCTCAAATCCATGGTTGGGAAAGTCCCGCGGAGCATGGCGGAGCTGATGACGAGAGCCCGCACGTATATGGGAATCGAGGACTATCTCGATGGCCGAGATGGCCGAAAGTCAGGGGGGCAAGGTAGTCGACGCCGCGACGACCAAGATGGAGATCGTCCCGACCCTCGAAAGAGGAGGAACAAGGGAGGCCAGGCCCCTAACGGCCGCTCCCTCCCCGGGCCGAGACCGTCACACGTCGATAGCTTCCGAAAGTTCTCGACATTCACCCCCTTGAACACCCCACCAGAGCGGATCCTAGCTCTGCACCGAGACAAGCTAGGGAGCCCCACTCCTCTCACAAAGGATCCTGCAAAGAGGGATCGAAACAAGTTCTGCGAATACCACCAAGATCACGGGCATCTGACATCCGAATGCTATCAACTCAAGCGTCAGATAGAGGCCCTGATTCAAGACGGGAAACTGAAAGAGTACGTCCTTAGAACGATCGGGACGGCCGCGGCGCACGGTGAGCGTCCGCGGCAGGAAAGGAAGGGTCCGGCAACGGTGACCGTCACGGACCGAGCAGCAATCGAAGAACCGAAGAGCTCACAACTGCACATCGTGGGCTCAATCATGGGCAGCCCGGAGTTTGGGGACTCGTCCACACAGAGGAAGAAGTACGCGCGTGAAGTTTCCCGAGGGAAAATAGCGCACTACATCAACCATACGTACGAGGCTCCTCCTCCGGCCCCATTCGAATCCATGTTCTTCACTGGCCAAGAGGCGGCGCGAGTCCTCCACCCGCACAACGACGCGATAGTCGTCTCGGCCCCGGTCGCCAACAACCTCGTCCGGAGAATCCTGATCGACAACGGGAGCTCCGCCGATATAATCTTCAAGGCGGCGCTGGACAGGATGAAGCTATCTGGGATGAGACCGACCCCGATCTCGACTCCACTCTTCGGCTTCTCCGGGGAGAGGGTCATGACAGAGGGAACCATCGACCTCCCGGTGACCTTCGGGACACCGAGGGGGCTCGAGGTCACCCACATCGTATCGTTCTTGGTCATGGACCAACCCTCCGCCTACAACATCATAATCGGCCGCCCGACCCTCAATCGATTGAAGGCCATTACATCCACTTACCACCTGATGATGAAGTTCCCAACTGACAAGGGGATAGCCATGATGTTGGGAGACCAATCGATGGCAAGGATGTGCTACATCCAAGGCATGGACGGGAAAGAAAAGGGGAAGATGGTGAGCACCGTCTTCCAGCTCGGGGACAAGTTCCCGTGCGAAATAGAGGAAGGAGGAATCTTCGGAGAACTGGACCAAAGGGACGATGTCGAGCGTCGAAAGGTGGAGACACCGGACGACCTTGTTCCCGTCGTTTTGGACGACGCCAAACCCGACCAGGCAGTCAGGGTAGGCGCCCGGCTCCCGTCCGAAGTTCGAAACCAGCTCGCCACCTTCCTCCACAAGCACAAGGACGTCTTCGCATGGACACACGTCGACATGCCAGGGATCGACCCCGAGATAATGGTTCACCGTCTCAACGACGACAAGAGAGTAGCCGAACGCGTTCAACCGCGACGGACGTTCAGCGGGGAGAGATACCAAGCCATCGGTGTAGAGGTCGACAAACTTCTCGCCGCCGACTTCATCAAGGAGGCGGAACACCCCAATCGGGTGTCCAACGTGGTGATGGTCAAGAAGCCAAACGAGAAATGGCGGATCTGTATCGACTATAAAGATCTCAACAAGGCCTGCCCGAAAGATAGCTTCCCCCTCCCGAGGATCGAGGAGCTTGTTGACGCTACGGCGGGCCACGAGTTGTTGAGCTTCATGGACGCCTACTCAGGCTACAACCAGATCCGCATGCACGAGCCGGACCAGATCAAGACCACATTTGTTATGAACCGCGGACTCTACTGTTACAAGGTCATGCCCTTTGGCCTCAAAAACGCGCGAATGACGTATCAAAGGTTGGTAAACCGAATGTTCGCCAATCAAATCGGCAAAACCATGGAAGTCTACGTGGACGATATGCTCGTCAAAAACCTCAAGACCCACGACCACGTTCGAGACCTGAGAGAGATGTTTGCGATCCTGCGACGCTACAAGATGAAGCTCAACCCCAACAAGTGCGCTTTTGGGGTCGAGTCCGGAAAATTCTTGGGCTACATGGTTAGCCGCCGCGGGATCGAGGCTAACCCTGAGAAGATTAGGGCGATCTTAGAAATGAGGTCGCAGCAGAAAGTGAAAGAAGTTCAGAGTCTGACAGGAAGGATCGCCGCCCTGACGCGATTCGTGTCCAAAGCCACCGACAAGTGCCAACCATTTTTCAAGGCACTGAAGAAGACCGACGGGTTCGTGTGGATGGAGAAGTGCGAGGAAGCATTCCGCGAAATGAAAGCCTGCTTCGCCTCCCCCCCGTTCCTTGCAAAGCCAAAGAATGGCGAAACCTTGTACATCTACCTCACGGTTTCCGACAGGGCCGTGAGCGCGGTTCTCATACGCGAAGAAGACAAGGTGCAATGGCCGGTCTACTATGTTAGCAAGGCGCTCCTCGACGCCGAGACCCGATACCCGGAAATCGAGAGATTGTCCCTCGCCCTTGTCATGAGCGCGAGGAAGCTCCGACCCTACTTCCAAGCGCACCCCATTGTGGTCCGCACGAGACATCCCATCGAGAAGGCCCTTTAAAAAGGGACCTCCTCTCGAATGGCGATATGGTCCCAAGAGTTGGGCGAGTACGGGGTCGAGTTCCAACCGAGAACCGCCATCAAGGGCCAGGCCCTCGCCGACTTCATCGCCAAATTCACGAGCGCGCCCCCGACCGACGAGGGCGACGAGAGTAGTAAGGACACGAAAGACAAGGAGGACGACCACGGCGGGTCGTTAAAGAAGAGGACCAACAGCCCGATAGGGCCGGTCTGGGACTTACACGTAGATGACGCGTCAAACGCCCGGGGGACTGGCGCCGGCGTCGTGCTCACAAATCCCGATAGGGAAAAGCTGAGATATGCCCTGCGGTTCGAGTTCAAGGCTTCCAACAACGAGGCGGAGTACGAGGCTCTGATCGTTGGCTTGGAGCTGGCGAACAAGCTAGGTGTCCGAAACCTGCACATCCACTGCGACTCGCAGTTGATCGTGAACCAGGTTAAGGGCGACTACGCCGCTAAAGAGCCGAACATGGTCGCATACTTGTCCAAGACCCAAACGAACCTAGAGGCCCTGTCATGGTTCGAGATCGTCCAAGTTCCTCGGGAGGCGAACATCGACGCTGACGCACTGGCTCGCCTCGCGTCCGGGCACTACTAGAAATATGACATTTAGCGACGGAAGTATTAGCGACGACTAAATCGTCGCTAATTTTTCGTCGCTAATCAACCTTTTAGCGACGATAATTCCGTCGCTTATTATTTGGTGCCAAAACTTCTAAAGTTTGGCGGCAAAGATAATTAGCGACGAATTTATCGTCGCTAAATGTGTAAATTCGTCGCTAAGTTCGCGGGGAAACAATTAGCGACGATTAAATCGTTGCTAATAGTTTGGAATTAATTTCGAAATTTAACGAAATTCAAAGAGGGAAAAATCCCCCCAAAATAATTTAAATGAAATGATTTAGCGACGATTTTATCGTCGCTAAATGTGTAAAAAATCTATTAGCGACAAGTAAATCGTCGCTAAATGCCTGGTTTATGAACTGAAAATTTAAGTTCATTTAGCTACGAATTTTAAACATTTGGCGACGAGTTAATCGTCGGTAAATGTCTTTAAATACCAGGTCGCGTATCAGTTCCCTCATTCGCTCCCAAACCCTAAAATCGAATTTTTTCTCTCTGTTTTCTCCTCCTCCGCCGTGTGTCGCCGACGCCGTCGACGCCGATCTCTACCTCCCCGGTAAATCTCTCTCTCCTCACTTCTCTCTCTCTCCTCACATATCTCTCTCTCCTCACATCTCTCTCCTGTCTGCAGCTCCGCCGCCGACGCCGTCGCCGCTCCACCACCGACGCCGTCCTCGTCCTCGTCCGCCCCGGTCCGGCAGCTTGCGTTGCTCTTCCTCGTCCTCGTCCACCGTCCTCTACTCCCCGGTAAGTTTTTTTTTTTATAACTTTATATATATATATATATATTAGTTATTTATATAATTAATATATTAGTTATATATATTAGTTATTTATATATATATATATATAACTTTATATAAATAAATGGAATTGTATTAATTAGTATATAGTTATTTATATTAGGTAATTTAAATTATTTAAATTAGTTATAAATAAATGGAATTGTATGAATTAGTTATAAAAATTGTGATATTATGCTTATTTTGGTGTTATAAATATTTATATATATATATAAGTTATATTTTATATAATTACATAATTTAGTATATAGATATAAGTATTTATATAATTAGTTATAATTATATAGGATATAAGTATTTACATAATTAGTTATATATAATTAGTTATAATTATATATATAATTATTTAGGATATAAGTATTTAGGATATAATTTAGTATATAATTTAGTATTTAGGATTTAATTACGATATAATTTAGGATGTTTGATAATTTAAAATTGTAAATTAGGATTAGAGATTAATTATGTATATAAGTATAGTAGATTAGAGATTAATAAATTAGGAAATGTAATTTTGTTAATTACGATTAGAAAATTTAAAATTGTTTAAGTTTGTGTAGTTTATGTATGAATTAATGAATTAAATGTAGTTCAACGAATTAGTTTAAAGGTAATTACTAACCGATTCTCTAAAGGTAACAAACTTAAATTAATGAATTTGTTTAACGAAAATTAGGTAGTTTATGTGAAATTAATTAATTGGTTATGGATTGAAATTGAAATTGGATTAAATTTTTGTTAGAAATGACTAAAAATGTGAAATTAATTAGTTGTTTATAGATTTAAAAATGATCGAACCACTGAGGTTGGATTTATTATTAGTTTTAGGATGTTTCTATGCAGGTTTTAAAGTTAAAGGCTGATGCCGGGTTGTTAAGTTTATAGGGGAGGTTCTGCCGAAATTTCGGTAGGATCGTATTTTGTTTTGAATTTCAGATGGCTGCGTCTACAGGAGCTGGAGGCAGCGGAGGCGGGGATGACTTCTTAGCCCGTCTCCCGAATTATTGCCAGTCGGCGCCCGTACGTGATGGGGTCGAAGAAGAAGACGAGCATATCGAACCGGCCGTGCGTGGGCCGACGGTCGGGATTCGATCTGAGCGTGCACGGCGCCCCGGGGTGAAGGAAGTCGTCGTTTATAACGAGGAGTTTCAGTCGTTCTTGCAGCCAGAGCGCGAGATGGATCCGAATCTCGCGACGTTCGCGAACACGCTCGGGTTGGTCGTCCGAGACAAGATCTCGCCTACGGTCCCAAGGTGGACGAATGCGAACGTGGGGCCGGCGAAGGAGGCCGAGATCCGAGCAGCGATTCGAGACAAGTACGACATTCGAGTCGATGGTGATGCAACCGGGAAGAAGAAGGCGATTGTCGATGCGGCTATCATTCGAGACGCGAAGACTCGTCTTCGCGATTGGAGGATACCTTGCGGTCATGGTTCGACATCGACTGCAAGAGCAGCGTACATGTGGCGCAGTCGCTGAAACCGAGGACCGTTAAGCTCGACACTGAATGGGAGACGCTGATACAACGATATACGAGCGATGAATTTAAGGTAATCAAATCATTTACGTTAAATATGTGTTTACCCTTTTATTAAACGATTTGTTCTTTACATGTACGGTTACTTATATTACAGGCCATTCAAGCGAAGAATAAGGTGAATCGCGCGAAGAAGAAGACGAAGACTCGACAGGGGACGATTGGGTTCTCGACCCACCGCATGAAGAACGTAAGTTTTATGTTTATCTGATACATCAAATCGTTAAAATTATCTAACACTTGAAGTTTTGTTTACATGCAGAAGAGCGTCGAGACAGGCGCTTTCGAGAGCTTGTTTGCGAACTACAAGCGCCAACATCAGTCCGACAAGTCCGAATGGCTGACTCCTGAAGCCTCCGCACGTTATGTAAGTTTACATTTATTTTTCTTATTTTTCGATTAATATATACTAACTAGTTAATTATATCAGGATCGACTGATCGCTAGGTTCAACACGTTGCGAACGGAGGCTGAGCACCAAGGAGCGGACGTTGATATTTCCGTTCTAGCAGCAGGCGATCCGCGATATTATGGGTTCGTGGACTGATCACTTGACCGGCGTCGGACGTTTGGTGCCACAGGGAGCACGGATGGCGGCTGAAGTCGCCGAAGTCTACGGTTCGGAGGCTGGGACGTCGCAACCAGGATATATCTCGCAGGAGGTGTTGACATCGACCCTCGCCGCGTTCGCCGAGACAATACAGAGTCAGGTGCCCGGCCTCAACCTTAGCTCGTTCATGTCCCAATTTCCGCAGAGTTCGCAGCAGGCTCCGTCATCCCACAGCCAGCAGACTCCGACGGCCGGCGTCCACACTCCGACGCCCGACGTCCACACTCTGACGGGCGGCCAGCAGAGGACTCCCGACGCCAGCCAGCAGACGACGCCCGGCGGACCAAGTCAGTCTACTCCGACGCCGCAGCCTGCTGAACTTCAGCGCCAGCAAAAGAGCGTTTCACGTCGAGGAGGAGGAAAACGAGCGGCAGGACGACAAAGCAAACGTCGCGAGTAGTGTTTTATTAGAAATTTTGTGTATAGTAGATTATTATTTACATATTTCTCGATAACCGAAAACGTACGTAATCGGATTTTATATATTTCTTGATTTGGATAATATAATTTAGTTTTTATTTGATTTTTCATTTTAGAATTTCATAAACAAAAAACCATAAAAAATAAATAATTAACGACGAAAAAAAAAAATAATAATAATAATTAGCGACGACAAAGTGGTCGCTAAATATTATTACACAGAAGTAATTAGCGACGACTTTGTCGTCGCTAATTCACGCGGGAAATTTTCGCGCGTGAATTAGCGACGAAAAAGTCGTCGCTAATTTCCTGTTTCAAAATGGAAAAAAACTTCTCGTCACGACATTTAGGGACGACATTATCGTCGCTAATATCGTCGGTAAATATTTAGCGACGAAAAAATCGTCGCTAAATAGATTTAGGCACGCATATTTAGCGATGATTATTATCATCGCTAAAATCGTCGCTAAAGAGATTTAGCGACGATTTCGGGGTTTTTAGCGAGGAAATAAATCGTCGGTAAATGTCGTATTTGTTGTAGTGGGGATAGACGAGGAGGGCGAAGGCAGCGTCCCGATCGAGGTGTTGACCCGACCCTACGTCTCGAGAGGCGACGTGGGGGTAGTTGACGAGACTCCGCCTCCCTCATGGATGACACCGCTCGTGGAATTCCTTAAGCGAGGAGTCTGCCCCGAAGACAAAGAAGAGGCCAAGAAGCTGAGAAGTTTGGCGCCAAAGTACACGATGAGGGAGAACAACTTGTTCAAGAGAGGCTACTCTATGCCCCTCCTCCGCTGCCTGACCGAGGTCGAGGCAAATAAAGCGCTCCGCGAGGTGCACGAAGGGGTGTGCGGGAACCACGCCGCCGCGCAATCTTTGGCATTAAAGCTACTGAGACTCGGATATTTTTGGCCGACCTTGAAAAAGGACTCCCACGAGTGGGCCAAGAAATGCGACAAATGCCAAAGGTTCGCTCACGTCCCACGCCAGGCGCCTGCCCCGCTATGCCCGATCATCGTGTCGCGACCCTTCGCAAAGTGAGGAATCGATCTCATCGGCGAGCTGCCTATGGCTACGAGGTAATACAAGCATGCGATCGTGGCAATCGACTATTTCACGAAGTGGGTAGAGGCCAAACCGCTGGAAAAGATCACCGAGACAAACACAACGAACTTCATCTGGAAGAACATTGTCTGCCGCTTCGGGATCCCCGCGTCGATTGTGACCGATAACGGGAAGCAATTTGACAACGCGCGCCTCCGAGAAGTATGCGAGCAGTTGGGCATTAGCAAGACTTGCTCGTCCCCCCGCCATCTTCAAGCCAACAGTCAGGTAGAGGCGGTCAACAAAACGATCAAGGAGAATCTGAAAAAGAGGCTGGAGGAGAAGAAGGGGGCTTGGGCCGACGAGCTCGCCATGGTCCTATGGGCGTACCGAACCACCGCGCGAAACGCGACCGGCGAAACCCCTTTCGCTCTCGCGTTCGGCGTCGAGGCCGGGGACTATATAAGAAGCCGAGAAATCACTACTTTCAAGCCTGACATGAATCACTACAAAGAATACAATTATCTCACATTCTCTTTTATCTCACTGCGTTCGATACGTCATTGGTGCCCGTCGAGACCAAGCTGCCGACCCTGCGCATCGAGGAATACGAAGAAGCCGCCAACAACAACGCGATCAGGCTCGAGCTGGACCTCATAGATGAGAGGAGGGCGGACGCGCTCACCCGCCTTGTTGCACAAAAGAGGAAGGTCGAAAAATACTACAACTCCAAGGTCAAGCTGCGGCAGTTTGCCGACGAAAGCCTCGTCCTCAGGAGGGTGTTCCAACGGGTCCCACTTGGGAAGGCCCGTACCGCGTGCGCCGAGCCATCGACAACGGCACGTACGAGCTCGAGAACCTGGAAGGACTCGTATTCACGCACCCTTGGAACGCGGAACATCTTCGGCGGTACTACCAATAGATGCCCGTTCTCGCTTACTCTATGTTTTGTTATGTCATTTCATTTTCAATTCTTGAAATGACATTTTTAAATCTCAAGTATGGCCAAACGGCCTGGGAATGTAATTTTTTAACTGTTTCAACATTGCAATCGAATTACATTTCGCTTCGAAACCTTTACCTTATTTTGTAACAATTTCTCGTCTTCTCTGCGAGTACCCGAGAAACTCGGGGGGCTAATGGATTGTTGGGACTTTGACTTCGCCTAGTCGAGCTCGTCACTTCACCTAGTCGAGCTCGTCACTTCGCCTAGTTGAGTTCGTCACTTCGCCTAGTCGAGCTCGTCACTTCGCCTAGTCGAGCTCGCCACTTCGCCTGGTCGAGTTCGTCACTTCGCCTAGTCGAGCTCGTCACTTCGCCCAGTCGAACTCGTCACGTCATCTAGTCGAGCTCGTCGCCTCGTCTAATCGGTCTCGCACAATGACACGTTTTACGCACCGAAAGGTAGCTAAAGATTAACAAGTCGGATCCGAGCACCGGACCTCCAACCCCCGCGCGACGCTCTCGCACAATTCCACGCCCCACACACTGATAGGCAACGGGGCGTCGGTAGATCGCGTCCGCGCACCGGACCGTCGATCTCGGCAGTCAAAACCCAAAACGTGACGCGCGTACCGACAAGCACCACGCTCACTGGGAACTGCAAGCTCGTCCCGATACGCACACCGATAGGTAGCGTACTCGCCGGAAGACGAGTGCGACGGCCACCCAGCTCGCACACGCCGACAGGCGACGAGTCACGAATGGATGGCCGTAGGTCGCACCCGCCGGGCGAATCTGATCTAGCCAGCGTCCGCGGGAAACTTTGCCGCCAAGCGCGGCAGTAAGCCGTGCAAACCGGTTACGCTAGGTAAGGCAAGCCGGGCTCGTGAGACACGCACCAATCACAACGCGCGAATCGATTACGCTGAGCATAACAAGTCGAGAAAATAAGACGCATAACAGACGAAAAAGCTTTAACTAAGGCAAACAATGTTGTACGAGCAACCCAAAAAGAAAAGTATGAGAACACGGCAAACTCCTAACGAAAGAAAGACATAACAAAATTCCGGAAGAAAACATGACGCAAGCGCTAAACAAGTGCGCGAAAAACCGAAGAAAACTCGGCTACTCCGAGCCGAAGTCGATCTGCTCTTCGTCTTCCTCGGGGCAGGGGACGCCAAACCCGCCGATGGCTTCTCTGTCGTGCTGACGGTTCATCAACTGGGCGACTCCCGCGGGGGCTTGGGGGCGTAGGTCGTCCTCAGGCGGCTCGTCATCCAGAGGAGGAAACATGACGTCGAAGAAGGAAAACGTGGTCCCACGAGACACGTTCTCCTTCACGGTCGCATCTCGGACCCGTTTGGCTGCCTCATAATGGGCCGCCTCCAGCGCGAGGTCCCAATCATCCTCCAAGTCCGTCTTGGACTGCACGGCGTCGTCTTTCTCCTCGGCAAGGATCTGCACCTCCGCCCGCAAAGTATCCCTCTCCCTCTCGGCCTTGACCCGGGAGATCTCACTCACCGACAACCGAGCGTGGACAATGTTCAGCTCCTCGTCCCGGCTCGAGAGCGCCGCCTGGAGCTTCTTCGTCTCCCCTAAGAAGGTGTCGGCCGCCTGCTCCGCCTTCTCCCGAGACGCCTGCCCGGCCGTGCGAAGCAATTTCTCGGTCGCCAACTCCTCGCGAGCTCGCTTCAGCTCCCCCTCGAGTGCTTGAAATTCTTGAGCGGTGTAGGCTCCCGCTAGAGCGTCAGCATGGGCGGCCGCCGTGCTCTCCTTGTCCTTCTCCATAATCTGCATGCGCCGCAGCAGGTCCCGGCGAATGCGACCGCTTCGCTCTTGACGTGCGAGCATCTGCAGAGACAAGTGATATACGTATAATCGGAATAAGCATAATGGTTACGCATGAGATAAGCAGGCGTATCGTACCTTTCGGGCATCGCCGATCCCGTTTTGGAAATGCTCCAGATCGCTTGTCGTCAGCAAACCTTTGTAGTCCCGCAGAGAGGTCCCAAGAATCCCTCAGGAGCACTGATCCCTCAGCTCCGCCGCTTCCGCCAGGAGCATCAAATCCATGCTATCCGGCACCGTCGATGTGTGGGCGCGCTTGTGGCCAGAGGGTGGCCCGAAAGAAGTCGACGACGACGATCGCTTGTTAGAAGAGACCGCCTCGTTCCCCGCCCGCAGTGGCGACTCTCGTTGGCGAACCTCAGCTCGGGGGCAAGCCGCGGTCGTAGCTTCAGCGATAAGTGCCACTTTCGGCACGTGTGTGCGCGGCCGATGTCGTCTGGGCATGGTATCTGAATGAGAGAGAGACGATAGTGAGTTAGAACACACACGATAAGCGTAATACAACGAAAAGCGTGATAACGCGAGAGCATGTGAATGGCTAGTACCCCCCGCGTCGGGGGGAGGGGCGATCGAACCCCCCGCCTCTGATACAGGGTCCTCCGTAACATCCACGCCGAGACCAAGACACGGAGAGACGTTGTCACAAGGCACGAACCACCCGGTCCTCGCCATCAGGTCCGGGGACTCGAACAGTGACCCCTGCCGCCTCGAATCCGGGATCGCTTTGATCACGGATACAAGTTCGGAATCTTCTGCGTCCCCGACGGAGGGAAAGTCGACCGCGGGCCCAAACGTCAAGGGCACGGACCCGAAGGCCGACTCGGAAACCCACACCCAAGGGTACCGATGCTTCGAGGTAACCTTGGTAACGATGGAGATGCGTTTCCGAGGGCACACACAGTAGAAGCCCAGTTTCCCCGGGACCCCGCGAACGACCACGAGATCCTGGATATCGTCTGTGGTGACTGCCCGTTTCTTTGCTTGGTAGAGCATCATATGGCACGCGGCGACCGCCCGGTAGAAGGACGGAGACATCTGCGACGCGTGCACCCCCAACCGAATCAATAGCTCTTGGATCACCGGTTGAAAGGGTAACCGTAACCCCCCGCGAAGACTCGCCTAGTGGATTGCCGCGTGTCCCTTCGGAGGGCGAGTCGGGCGATCATCGGGCAACGGCCTCAGGATCGACACCAAATCCGGGATGCCGTAACACTTCCTCAAACTCGTGAAACTGACGATCGAGAGCGAGCTCGGGACATCAACGCCCGAGCAGTCCAGGTCACCACGGATTGCGGACCCCTCACGGCGGCTGCCCGAGCCAACCGGCCCTGTCTCCCCCTTGTCCGGCCCGGCAGCGGGCCCACCGTCGGCGCCCGGCCTGGCCAGAGAGTCCCCTCGCGCGCCCAGGTCACCCGGGCTCCTTGGGCTCTCGCCCGGCCCATTGGCGCTTGCGCCTGGCCTGGCGGCGTGGCCCGACTCGCCGGGTGGAACGCCGCCGACCCCTAGGGCTAGGGCAACCAGCGCCTCGGCCGCCGCCCCCTGGCCGATGCTGTCCGGCCGGCGCTCCTCGTCTCTGGCGCCAACGTTGCCGCCAACGACGCCGCCCGCCTCTGGTGGCCCTCCATCGACGCCCTCCGTCTCCGATCAACCTCCGCCGACGCATCCCTCCTCGGGGGAGGCCGGGCCCAGAGTACCCGGGCCTCCCTCGCCGCCGCACGCTTGCCGGACAGTCCCGACATCGCCACCCAGGACCGGCGCGACTCTCCCTGCGCCCGGCTCGGCCGACGCGACTCCTTCCAGGGCGGGCGCTCCACCAGCGTGGCTTGGGCCTCTCTCGGCAACGCTTCCAGCACAGACAAGGCCGACGGGGGTCGGCCCACCTTCGCGCGGGCGCACCTTCCCCAAGGCCGCGCGCGTCCCCGACGACGTCGGGGTCCCCTCTGGCGACGTCTCCGGCGCGCGTACCCTCCTCCGCGTCGGCCGGCCATGCATCGGCCGAACGAAGATCGCCTCCAGCCATCTCAACCAACCTGTTGCCCGAAGGCGGTGATTGGGCCGCTGCGTTTTGGGTATCGATGAGAATTGCGCCCAAAGGTCGTCTAGGTTTACATCTTGATTCCCGAGCGGAGGGAAAATGTCATCTTCAACGGACCCACGCCCCGACAGGTGGTTGGTGGGGACCATTGGCGCATGTAGCGAGGCAAAAACGAAGAGAGACCAGAGAAAGGAAAAATAAATAGTAAAAGAGGCTCAAGTCGAAATCTGAATATGGACTTTTGACCCAAAATCGGACAAAAATACCCCTGATTCAAAAAACCCATATTTTTCTCTCATTTTGAAATGATTTTCATCACAATTCTTTTTCATGTTCGAATTGGTTGCGCTAGGATTAGAATTTTCGGTGGTCTAGCGCAACCAATTCGAATATGAAAAAGAATTGTGATGAAAATCATTTCAAAATGAGAGAAAAATATGGGTTTTTTGAATCAGGGGTATTTTTGTCCGATTTTGGGTCAAAAGTCCATATTCAGATATTTTTAAACATTAGGGTCTAATCTTGATATTTAATGGCTTATTAAGCCCAATTAATGAAATTTCTCATACTTTATGGGGGGAACTTTGAGAAGAAGTCAATGATCAAACATCACAGTTGGACGATGGATACCTTCTTTCAAGTATGGGTCTTTTGTTCGTAAGTATCTACATCCAATTTTCTTTGATATGTGACTCATTTATGTGTCAAATTGATTCTTGGCAAGGATCATTGTGTTATTGTGAATTAAAAATAAGCAGGTTCTTATCTCATTGTTCAATGTACGTTGCTCTGATTGAATGAACAAAATGTTTTATTGCTCTCAGTGCAATATGGGGCTGGACCAATTCGCAACTCTTCATCGGAAACATAAAAAAGGAGTGGATATTATTTACTCTATTTCATTCCCAATTAAATAAAATGAATCCTTTCTCATCTCGTCGCTAATCAGCCTTTTTCACTGTTTGCGTTTGTGGTGACTTGACTTTACTCATCTTCAAAGTCGTCTAGGTTTAATTGGTTTAATATTTTTATTTATATTTGTATTGTCTGTCACTTGTTTTCAAAATTCAAATGGCTTCAGTATTAAGTGTATCATCCACTTAAGTATTCAGTTTAGAGTTCTCACTTGAATTGATTATTGTTGAACTATCTCTTGAATATTTTAATTACGTTCATATTAGCCTCGGATATGTTAATATGGTTATATACAATTTGTGGTTCCAGCTCCCTTTTTTAAACCAAATGTTAAAATAGTTACAATGGATGGAGTAACTCCGTAATGTAGATAGCAAAAAATGGGCACTGTGTGTTCACGAGCCTGCTACAAGTTGTAGGAGCTATGGCAGGTACTTGAGCCAATGGTTTCTTGGGAAAAAAATCAGAGCACCCAGAATAAACATTCCCTTTTAGTGAAATCAAATCGTAAGCATATTGGGAAGAGCCAAGTATGATCATAGAAGCTGACTAAGAGCACGAAGATAACTGATGAGAATTAAATCACGCTGGCTTCTCGGCAAATTCAATTGAAACTATGAATGTGTCTTCTCTTTTTAAGCTCTTCTTAGGCTCAAAGCTTTATATTTTCAAATAATTAGTAGCTTAAGCCACGGAATGTGTACCAATTTATTTTTGGCCAACATTTTGTTAATAATCCGTAAATAGCCTAATTGCTTACGTGGCTGCACATTTATGAAGGATTTTTTTTTTACAGATTTGCCCTTGTATACTCGGATTAGTAACTTCTTATTTTAGGCAGTTTTTTTGTTTAAAATTTGAAAATGAATTCGGCAAGTATTTGAATTTTTGGACGTGTGGATATGGAGAAATTCCAGCGTTGACTTAACTAATTTGTTTCATTTAGGCATTTTTTTATTTTTAAATTTTGAATCAAACCGATTAGGAAAGTAGTTAACCTGGTTTTTTGAATTTTGGACGTGTGGATTTGGAAAATATTCTTCATTTATTGATATTATTTTGTTTTCCATATATTCATAATTTTAGAACGTCCAAAAATTTCCAGAATTCATTCTAGTTTATTTACACGAATATACTGTAAATATGTTTTGTATTTACAATGAATATACTGTAAATATGTTTTGTATTTACAATGAATATATTGTAAATATGCTTCTTATTTACACGAATATACTGTAAATATGTTTTCTATGAGCAACAACCAAAAAAAAAAACTATTCTTCGCGGTGTCGCAGATCGGGACCTTGGACGCAGATCGCGGAGATGAAGACGAAGTGACGCTTTGACGACGGTAGTGACGTGGTGGTGGTCGTGATTATTAGTGGTGGCGGCGGCCTGAAGGAGGTGCTGTCTCTCGCGGAGCTTGGAGGCGGGGAGAACCATTTCACACGCACGCACGGCCAGAACCATATATGGCTGTGAAAAACTCTCCGGTGCTCTCTGCGTCGTTTCCCGGTGTCTCCTCTCGGTCCGGCATCCTCCGCGGCTCGTGGCTTTCCTCGTTTTCTCGGTTGGAACACGCGCGGGTGGTGCTCGGTCTCGGCCATTGATGGCGCGCAAGGAATGGAAAAGAAGATGGGAGAATGAGATGAAGGAGACGATTTTGTGGTGCGTGATGTTTAAATTCGTTTGTTAATGCATTTATGGAGTTTTAAATGCTCCCTTGATTTATGCAAGGTAGTTATGATCGAATTTTTTTTTCCATTTAAATTATTACGCTGAAAATAATGGGCGGGAATAACAAAGGGCAATCCCGTCCAAATTTGACTGTTAATAAATGACACTGGCTATTTACAGCATATTAACGAAAGGTGGGCTAAAAAAAATTGCTTATTTTCGGGAGGCCATTTAACTTAATTACCCTTATATTTTTATATCCGCTTTTCGATCCAAATTAAATGCTTGTAAATGGTTTGAGTATTTGCAGGTAGGTAAACCTCTGAGTGCGAGGAAATGGCAAGCTGCTTTCACACCCGAAGGGTGTCTCGATATCGGGAAAACACTGAGCCGAATACGACGTAGAGCAAGTGCTTAGTGAACATAAAGATCTTCGTCCAAACCTGTAAAAATTGGAAAAATATGGCCTGTTTGACCAAAATACCCTTATCGACTATGAAAATGCTATGTTTCGCCACACATGGCTGACCTGCAATGGGGTTTTTTTTTCGGCTGCGGCTATATGTGGCTATACGCTGTATTTTCTTAATCATTAAGGATTTCGGTCCGAATATTCATATGTTTCAAATATTTGACAAGTAAAAACGCAATATCATAACTTGTGAGTTATGAGTCATATTTTTTTTATAAAATGTCTCAAAAGAAAAGATATCATACAGGTCTCCAGAGTGTTCAGGAAAAGTGATTCGCAGAATGCAAGAAATAAGCTATTCAAGCTGATCTCTTTGCTGGTGGCAGATATATGGAAAAACATTATCGTTAATTCTAGATTATTTCGGTTTTGGATGTCAATTTCGAATGGATCAGTTGATGTTTTGTTCTTGAATTTGGGTTTAGGTCATCTTCTCCGCTGATATCCTAGAATGAACTGGGAACACGAAAAGAGTTTTTAAATTTAGGTTCGTATTTTCACTTTTGTAATATGCAGCTTGAGTTGGTGAAGCTAGATTTTGCGTTTGAGTTGAGGACTATTTTTGGAAATTATCTTTATATTTGTAGTATTCTAATATTGACTAGCATAATTCGTCAAAATGAAGTTGGTGTTAATAATGATCTGTATAACTTTTCTAGTGGTATATGTTTTAATCTTCTCCAACTCTATTGAAGAAATTAGCTAACGTTTTATTTTCCCATTTTTAGTGTCGGTTGTTTTATCGAGCAACAAATAAAGCATTGACAAATTTCTCTCTGTAATATACATACATATATATCTATGATTTCTTAATTCTTTTTATTTTTTCATGTTGTACTTCAGTGATTTAATTGCCTCGGTCGACCTTGATAGAACAAATTAAAATTACGATATTTATTTATCCTATTAGCAAAAGCACCGTGGAGCTCGGATGCCGAATCAAAGCTCTATGATATTACTAAATATTTTCATAATTTATAAAAAAAAAAATGCATATTGCTGATTTTTTTTTTCTTTCAGTGTTTTGGCTTCTGCACAAATAAAAGGGTGCGATTGTATTTGATGCCTCGGCAGATCAGAGAGAGGATCAGCAGAGCTCTTAGAGTTGAAGTTCTCAAATTCAGACTCGGAGAACTGGAGTCTTGATTTCTTCACTACAAATGTTGAGTAAATATTTTATCAAGCTATTTTGATATTCTTGTTAATAATTCTCACAGTTATGTTCATTGATAAATTTGTTTTGATATGGTAAATTAGGGAAAAAATCTGGACTGCTATTTTAGCTAAAGCGACGAGTACAATTCGAGTTCGGATTCCGAATCAAAGCTCTCAACTAGTACCAAATGTTTTCGTGATTTATAAAAAAACTGTATGATGTTGATCATTGTTTATTTTTTTTCTCTTGTGTATTGGGCTGTGAACAAATTAAATGGTGGGATTACATTCAGGTCATGAAATATTTGTCCCTTCGCATGGCTATTTTTTGTGGTTCTTATTCGTAAAAAATATTTACGGAAAAAATATTTGTCTCTTACAATAAAAAAATATTTGTATTCGAAAGGAAGTAGAAATTTATTTACGGAAATTGAATTTTCAATTGATAATAGTTTGCATAATCTACTTACATGCGAGCAGCCCGTAGAACATAACCTACGGATCACTCACTACAACTGCTGCCTTGATACGTTGACAATGAGTGTACTAATTATATTACTTGATTACCGGGCATTAACTCAAGAGCATATGCTCTGTTGTGGGGCTTAGTAACCCGTATGACGATGCGAAAGTTCTTGCATTGTGTTACTCATAATTTCCTAGCACCTATAATACGTTGCAATGTTGCTATGGTCAATCGGTCCTTAGAAAGTTATTGATAGAAAATGATTGAACTTGTGAAACATGATTTGTGTTTAAGTCTTTGCTCCTTCAGATGTTGTAGTGTCTCTTTTATGCCATGTCATTTAAATGTAAGTACTTATCTGTGATCAATGCTTTTTTTTCCTTATTAATCTTTTGAATACCAATCGGGTATGGATAATTTATTTAATAAGATCATTCTTTATTCTTCCAACTCTTTTTACTATCATGCTTAGAATCTTAACAATAAATTCATTGAGTTTGCGAGTATATGTGTTTTCTTCCACGACTTTTATGCTACATTTTTTGTTTATGTGAGTTGGCTATTCCTTGATACTTAGAACTAATAAGAGCTTTATTTGTTTATACATCGAAAGGAATCTTACTTATTGGTCGAACATTAATCTTTTTCAAAGTCGCACTGCTCAACTGAACTAGATAGTACTTCAGATCGTGATGTTTATGTTGAGATTACTATAACGAGCTCAACTATTTTTATATTTGTTAATTATATTTTCGAAACATGTTAGGGAAAACATCCTCGAATACTAAAGAAAATTATTTTTGGGTATTGTAGCAAAATAGCCAAAATGAAACTATGAAATTTGTTTTTAGCCTATGTTTCACAACTTTTAGGGAAATAGCCAACATGTTTATGTGTCAATAATTAAGGTCCGATTTACCCTTATTTATTAACAAAATCGTTATTTTATCTCACAACTTTAGGAGAGATAAAGTGACGAATTTGTTAATAAATAAGGGCAAATCAGACCTTAATTATTGCCACATAAGCTATTCGGCTATATCCCTAAAAATTGTCAAACATAGACTAAATCCAAAATAACATGTTTAAAGTGGCATATTTAGTTACAAATCTCATTATTTTTTTGTGCATTATGGATTTAGAACTGGGTAAATCATCGAAATATTATATATATATATATATATATATATATATATATATATATATATTTAATGAACTTCAGCATTGAGAGATGTGAATGATTGGCATAAGAGATTCGAGATGGATGAGAGCAATGAAGACATGGACGATGGACCCATGTGAGGTCGTTCTCGGTGTCGACGATAACCGTCACATCTCAGCTACCTATTTGGACTGTCACAATATAATTCAGGATGTGGAGCTTGATGTCTGAGATTAGCGGAATTTGAGTCTTGTTATTTAATGGACCCTTTCATGAAAAGAAAAAAAAATACTACAAATTAATAACCTAAAAGAAGAGGAGGAAGAGGACAACATAGTGGAGCTTGATATTGAGCTTGAAGGCAACAATGTTGACGGTGATAGTATTTTGAAATTGTCCTGATTTTAGACTAAAGACAATGTAAAAAAAAGGGAACAAATAAATAAGGTGAGGTATAGGTATTACCCGATGATGCTCAATTTGTTTGCAGGTTAGAGGTTCAAAGATCAAAACCAACTTGAATAAAAATGTTGGGGTTAAGTGGAGTCTGGTGAACTCGGGTATTTATCCAATTGTACCAATAAACAATGATGTTGCTTTTATTTTTCAAAAAAAAAATTCTTTTTCTTCTTCTTTGAGAGCTAGAATCCCATTTTCATGGCTCAAGACAACAATTTTTTTCACCTATCTTCGTTTTGTTCTGTTTTTATATTAAATCTTTATTTTGGTTGTAGATAATTCGTGTTTTGATTGATATTGGTTAGTCTCAACTCTTAATCAAAACATGTATGCTAAATAAATCAATATTAATCATATGCGTATCACGTGTTGTTACCTAGTGTTAATAAAATGGAAAATAAAAAGTTTAAGAGGTTGATAACAGTATGGTAACTATTTTTTTGGATGTTAAATTTGGCAGGAGGCCTAGACCATGTAATGATGTGGCTCATGGATAGGGTAAATGGTAGTTTCGTACCAACTTCGTATCCAACACATATAATGAGTCATAAGTTAAAATATCGGCGATATACCTACACATATAATGAGTCATAAGTTAAAATATCGGCGATATACCTACACATATAATGAGTCATAAGTTAAAATATAATTAGTCATAAGTTAAAATATGGATATATCGCCGATATTTTGCTACCGAAGCTACCCCGGTACAAAACAAGATTATACATCATTTTCAATTTATAAAATATCGTTTGATATCGTGATATTTCGACGAAATGTCAAAATATCGCGATATTTTGGCAATCAAAATAGCCAAAATATCGACCAAATTTAGAAATAAATCAACTAAAATTGACTTTTTTTTAATAAAAAATTGGGTCAAAACCCTCCACAGCCCGTGGACTTGGGTCAAATTAAAAATAAACCTTTGCAGGCCCATTAAAATAATAGGCCCGTCCGGATGTGTATAATGACGATGTACACTCATTTATTTAGTGTATCGGTGTTGTAAAACTCATTCTTCACAACTAGTGTGATTTTTCTCACTGAGTTTTGCACAAATGTATATGTATACATAGCTCTTTTCTTGTTCCGAAAAAAAAAAGTACAAAAAAAAAGAAAAGAAAGAAGCTCTCATGTTTTATACATTATGTTTATACAACATTTAAACAAATAAGTATAAAGAACATAATAATACAACATTAACACTATTAAATTAATAATAGTAAACACACTAAATATTTATCTCTATCTATTTTAGTCCCATTTGCACCTAATCTGGCTAGTGTGCTTGAAATCATGTACCAACAAAACACTCCCATCCATTCTCTTTAACGCAAACCTCTCCACCAAAATATAACACCCAAACTTAGACCATTTACCTGATTTCCCCTCAAACCCTTCACTCCTCTTCACCCTCACACTCTTCTCATCCCCACCGAATAAAAACCCAACCCTCTCTTGCTCCCATTTCATCCTCTCCGCAACTAAAGCACTCACCCCCAAAAGCTGCAATGACTCTCCTCCTTTGCCGCTCTTATACCATGTCACTCCATCCTCAACACAACCCCAATCACACACAACCTTCCTCTCGCCAACAAACGCCTCTTCTCTCTGCACAACCACGTCCACGTCCACAACGCCATCGCCAAAATCCATGATGTTTTTTTCGCGCCCCAAAATCTTGTCCCATCTTTGCTCGAGCGTCATCTCATAAAACATAGACGTTTTCATTTGCTCCTTAAGCCCGGTATCCTGTTCGGTGACGAACATGAAAGGGACGTACCACTTCCCAACGGCCAACGGGCTAGCTTGCCCAAGCTCGGGCAGCGAATCCCTGAGTTTGGAATCAAGGCCCGGGGCATGGTCAAGCTGGTAGTGTCGAGGGGTTTTCATGTTTAGGTTCCAATATTTTCTCCTCAGGAAATCAGGAGCAAATCCATCAGGGGCGGTGGAGACGGCCGTGAACTGACGGCGCCTTTTTTGGATGATATCGACTTGCTGAGAAGTGTCTGAACAATCCAACGGCCGCGGCTTCACATCTTTGATGTACGTGCAGCAGCAAAACTTACCCATGTTTGCTTCTGAGGAGTTGGCTATGGCTTTCCTATCAAATCAGACAAAAGTTTCTTATATCAAATCAGTTCATAAAAAGTTATTTCACTGTCGATAAATAAAATAAAAAATACTGAAGAAAAAAAATATCTACTTTTGAATCTTTAAACTGTATATTCATCTCTTTAGACTCTACTAAATAAACTCATACACATTTGTATTCTATTGTGAACAATTGTCTCGAAATAATTAGCTTATAATCTTATAATAAAACGTTGCTTTATTACTAACTCTAGAATTTCCAGAAATACTTTCATAAAACTTGATCGACATTAATTTACGCTTATTTATTTTTCTATTTTGACACATCGCCCAATTTGTTTCTTCACTTGTCATCAACGATAAAAAGTCACATCTATATTATCTCTAACATATCTCTGTCTTGTTTAATCTGTCATGTATACTCAATATGATTACAATAATAAAAAAATAAAAATAAAAAAATTGAAAAAGACTAACCCTGCATGCTTTCCTTGGCGTCGAATTACATAGTAGCGGTTTGAAGACAAAGGCTCTCCGACCACCGGAATGAAAGTCACGGCATCGCTGTAAGTTACCTGACTTTCGCCGGTGTGAATGGTGTACTCAACTGTAAGGTCCTTGTTTTGCGGGAATGGAAGTTCTCGGACCGATCTGTCCTTGCACAGCCCAAAACACACCGTGGACTCGCTCTCCTCGTCAAACATCACCAAATATCCCGAATTCGGGCCCTCTGTTGGCCTCGAATTCAGTAATTCCGGTGACCTTTTCAGCAGCGACAATGACCTCGTTGTGTACATTTTGTTATTTTGTTTATTAGTTCTACTTTGTTCGTGTCTTTGAAATGTATAGAGAGAGAGACGTGGGGTTTCCCGGAACCATAGAGAAGAGATTCGAGTTGATTTTTCAAGCTTTTTTTATTTTATTTTAGTCGAGACGCGGATTTATGAGGCCTGTTACCAATTACGAAACTTCCTTGTGACCTTGACTCGGTAAATAATGACATGTGAACGCTTTAGATTCTTTGTATTTTAATTAATTGAAATTTAGCTGTCGCACTCGCAGCCGTGGTTCAAAGGTGGTGGCTAATTAAGCTTGGTCATTCGGTGGGGCATTGACTCAATCCCTTATTGGTAGCTTAGTCAACAGGTAATTTATTATTATTTTTTTATAAATAATAACATAAATAAGATTTTTATGGGTTGGCCAGTGGCGGCGGAACCAGGTGTACCTTTAGGCAGATGAACCTTTAGGGGTGCCCGGGCCCTCTTCCAGCCAAAAAATTTGGGCAAAAAAATTTAATTTTTTTGTTTACTTTTAAATTTTTTTTCGCCCTCCCCCCCCTTCTTAATTTTTTTTCGCCCTCCCCCCCCCCTTAATTTTTTTTTTTACTTTTAAATTTTTTTTCGCCCTCCCCCTCCCCCCCCCCCCCCCCCCCCCTTAATTTTGTTTTTTTACTTTTAATTTTTTTTTCGCCCTCCCCCCATTTTTTTTTTTCGCCCTATACAAATATGTTCCGGAACGTTTTATCGGAAGATACTAACCCCCGATTAAGAAACCCCATAGTCCATGGGTCAAGACAATACGCGCTCGGTCTCGGTCTTCAATCTCGTTTCCTGCTTACCAGCTTTTCCCTTATCTACATTACCAAGGGTCATAAAACTAAGAGTCGATTGACTCAGTAAGTGGGAGTCTATCTATACAGTAAAATGACTAATGCCATGTGACGTGCAAACAAACACATAAGAATGCAGAATGATTGCTAGATGTAGCTAGAACATAACATTAGAGCATGACTGACGTGTGATATCACACTCTATCTACTCACTTGTTGTTCTGCAAGATCGTACATCCTCTTCTGCTACGATCTCCAGAACGACATTAAGCTAGCCTCAGACCTCGAGTAGCAGTCTTACGGCGGCTTGGGTGTTTTATTTGTTTGGGATCCACTAGTGGTACTTTCTTCATCATGACGTCAACGCCACTGGTCTCTGGCATAGTGAGCTCGCAAACTGCGACCCTCACCCACTACGCCCCGGGGCGCTCAAGGCAGCTCCCGGTGAGTCTTCCAATTGGCAATGAACTCGCAATGCGCAATCTTCACCCATTGCTTCGAGTACTCGACGCACGGACCGGCATGGCCCGCTAAGCACAAGTCGTTGACTTGTGAGTACCACCGACACAAGTTTAATTAAAGTTTGGGTACACTGCGGCTAGAAGCGTACACGTTAAACTTATATACAGAAGAGCGTAACGGGATAAACCCCGAAAGAAATTATTGTTTCCCTTTGAAGCTCGTTAAACGTTTTAAGCTGAAAGCTCGAAATGTGACTTTCGAACTCTCTACTCCCGATTGAATTCGAGAGTCTACCGCTCCTTCTTCCTCTCGATTCTAACCTATTTCCTAGAGTTAGAAGAGAAGTGTAACTATACACATAGAAAATCAGGATGGTTCAAGTTAGCGTTTGAACCTAACGGGCGTACCCGAACTAAGTTTTCAAGCAAGAGTGGCCCCTTAACTTTTAAGTTTATTCATTTTAGGGCTTTCACATACTCTTATTTACTAGCAAATAAATGCACAGACTAACATGGTTATTCCCTTGTTAAGTAGTTGACTTATGCCTCTACACTTACCCGAAATAGATCGTCTGAAACTTGTTGACTTCCGGAGATTCTTCGCTTAACACGCTTCCCGAGACTCTACACGTCTTGAAGAGTCGAGAGAAGAGTGAGATCGAGCTTCACTCTTTTTCTGAATTCTCTATTTTCTGACTTCGACGCGTTCGGTTCCACCGCCTCTCGCTCGTCTCGACCTGATCTGTGACTGAGCTATGAAATTCAGAAAACGAACATCGAGTCAAACACAAAATCCAATTCAGACTCAAGTGCTAGAATTCTGGTTCTCGGTCTCACTCTGAGATTCGAGAAATCTCCGACCTAAACGATGAACCATAACTCAACAAATCAAATCATTTCCGAATCCCGAATCGAACTAACCAAAACTCAATATTACTTTCAAACCATATCAACCAAATTCAAGTCGATTCTCAAATCACAACATGTCATGAAATCCTTAACTTGTCACAAAATCCTTAAAAATGTCAATAAACCACATTAACCCAAATCTCAACCAATTTCAAATCCAAATTCTCAAATCAAACCAATCAAACAAATCAATTCCAATTCAAATCAATAACCACCACATCAAGATTCTCGGACTCAACGAAATCGAGATTCGCGGCACAAAGCTAGTATCACGCTCGGCCAAAACCAAATAACGAGGAAAATCAAGCAATTCCACCTTTTTGATTTCATAAACATCAATAATAACACAACACTTCATAATTCTCAGCAAAACCAAAACACACGGCAATACACGTCCAAGAAATCACACGGCCAAAACACACGGAAGCTCGTTTATTAACCGTAAATTTACAAACGGCGAGATTCAAAAGTTATCATTTACAATCCCTACCCCATTAAAAGAGTTTCGTCCTCGAAACATAAAACAGAGCAGGGTACTTCTTTTGTATCTCACTCTCGAGCTCCCATGTAGCTTCATCCACAGTATGCCTCTTCCACTAAACCTTGATCAAAGGAATGGTCTTGTTTCCTTAAAACTTTATCTTTGCGATCAAGAATCGCAACGGCTTGCTCTTCATATCCGACTTCAGGAGAGATCTCAACCTCTTGCTCTTGCAGAACATGCGAAGGGTCAGACACGTACTTCTGTGGCATGGACACGTGAAACACATCGTGAAGGTTGGACATGGACGACGGTAACGCCAAGCGATAAGCGGTCTTGCCTACACGCTCAAGGATCTCAAAAGGTCCAACATACCTCGGACTGACCTTCCCTTTCTTTCCAAACCTCATTATACCTCGCATGGGTGAGATTTTCAAAAAAACCTTTTCTCCTGCTTCAAACTCTAGAGGCCTCCTACGCCTGTCAGCGTAGTTTTTCTGACGACTCTGGGACGTTTTCATTCGAGCTTGGATTTTCTGAACTGCTTATGTGGTCTGCTCTAGCATCTCAGGTCCGACAAACTTGCTCTCACCAGCTTCATCCCAATGAACTGGAGAGAGACACTTCCGTCCATACAAAGCTTCGTACGGCGCCATACCAATTGTCGTTTGATAGCTGTTATTGTATGAGAACTCAACTAGCGGAAGGTAACGAATCCACGAGCCTTGGAAGTCTAAAACACAAGCTTGGAGCATGTTCTCTAATACTTGGATCGTTCGTTCACTTTGACCATCGGTTTGGATGTGAAGCGAGCATCACAGACATATTAGTTGAAGCTCTAGTTGTTGCACATCATCTTTCAAATAGAGAGACATTTCTACCAGACTCGCTAAGGACGCTACAGACTTACGACTGAGAGCATCTGCTATCTTATTGGCCTTACCAGGGTGATAGTGCAAATCGAAGTCGTAGTTGTTCAAGAGTTCCATCCAACGTCTTTGGCGCATATTCAACTCCTTCTAAGTAAAGAGATACTTTTAACGATTTGTGGTTTGTATAGATGTCACAATGGACTCCGTACAGGTATTGTCGTCATATCTTGAGTGCAAACACTACAGCAGCAAGCTCTAGATCATGGGTAGGATACCGGGTCTCGTAATCCTTCAGCAGTCGCAAGGTATAAGCAATGACCTTCCCATGTTGCATCAAAATAGCGCCCAAACCTTGCTTAGACACGTCGCAGTAAGTAGCGAATCTATCAACTCCTTGTGGAATGGTGAGTACTAGCGCGGTTGTCAGCCGGTTCTTCAGCTCTTGGAAGCTCTTTTCACACGTCTCGGTCCAAAGGAACTTCTGTCATTTACGAGTTAGTTAAGTTAGAGGCATGGCCAACTTAGAGAATCCTTCCACAAACTTCCTATAGTAGCCAGCATGACTCAAGAAACTCCTTATTTCAGTGACCGTCTTTGGCTGACTCCACTGCCTCACGGCTTCCACTTTAGCAGGATCTACCATGATACCAGCGCTACTGACAACATGGCCAAGGAATACTACACACGCTCCAACCAAAATTCACACTTCGAGAACTTGGCGTATAGTTGCTTTTCCCTTAGCCTGCTTAGCGTTGGCTCCAGATGCTGCTCATGCTCTTCGTTAGCTTTCGAGTAGATTAGAATGTCGTCGATGAACATGATCAAGAACATATCTAGAAAGTCCTCAAGTACTCGGTTCATCAGGTTCATGAACGCTGCCGGTGCGTTAGTTAATCCAAACGACATAACAAAGAACTCGTAATGACCATATCGAGTACGAAAAGCAGTTTTCAGGATGTCTTCATCTCGAACCTTCAGTTGATGGTATCCCGAACGCAAGTCAATCTTCGAGAACACTGTCGCTCCTGACAGTTGATCAAAAAGATCGTCAATCCGCGGCAACGGATACTTGTTCTTGATCGTTATTTGGTTCAATCCACGGTAGTGAATACAGAGTCGTAGAGAATCATCTGCTTTCTTGACGAACAAGACTGGCGCTCCCCAAGGCGAATGGCTTGGTCGTATGAACCCTTTGTCAAGCAACTCTTGTAGCTGCGTCTTGAGTTCCTTCAATTCTGCTGGAGCCATACGATATGGAGCTTTCGATATCAGAGCTGTTCTTGGAATGAGCTCTATATTGAACTCCACTTCCCGATCAGGAGGTAGGCCTGGAAGATCTTATGGGAAAATATCAAGGAAATCTCTAGCAACTGGAAACTCCTGCGGCTGCGGCTTGACCGTGTTTGTGAAGTCTACCACGCTTACAAGGTAACTAGCGCATCCATGATGCATCATCTTCACGGCCTTCAGTGCCGATACGATCGGAAAACTCGATTTCCGAGAGGAACCTTAGAACTGCAGTGGTCCATGTCCTGGGTTCTGGAACAGAACTGATTTCTTTCGGCAATCTATGATTGCATGGTGGGTACTTAACCAATCCATTCCGAGGATTACGTCATAGTCCACCATTTCCAATTCCATCAAGTGTACTTTCATTATCCGATCATGAACTCGGATGGGCACATCTCTATACCAGTATAACGACTGGTACTTTCCCCAAAAGGCGTAGTCGTAACGAACGGGTACGAGAATTCCTTATAATGCTCACCTAACTGATCAGACTTCCTAGATGCGATGAATGAATGCGTGGCTCCTGAATTTATCAATGCGTATGCAAAGAAGGAATCCACAAAAATCTGACCTGTGAGAGCGGTGGACGACCCTGCTCGCACTTCATCTTAACGGATGAAGAACACTCTGGCATTGGCTTTCGGTTGCTCTTTGGGCACAGGGGTCTGCACTTCTAGGTTCTCACATACTCGAGACAGATGACCCTCTTTCCCGCATCTGAAACACACCAGCGCACGAGCATAACATTCTCCCTCCTGCGATCTGCCACACCTTCGGCACACGAGCGACTGATTACTTCCAGAGGTCCTAGGCTTCTTACTAGGCGGCCCTGACTATCCGCTATCGTCACGTCCTTTGTTCTAGTTCCATGACTGTGATCGGTTTCCAAAAATTCCCTGAGGTCGATAACTCGAGCCCTGCTGGGACCTCATTCAGTCTCCTCGCTGCGGCCGACTCTCCCATCTTGACTGGGATCTGAATATTTTCTTTGATTCGCTCTGCTTTGGGCCCGCAGATTCAGAAGGTGTTGCAGCGGTTGGTTTCGGTGCAGGAGTCTGATCACCCTCGCGTCAACCAGCAATCCGAAAAGCTCTTTGCACGGCGATGGCGTAAGAGCGAGGTCCATCATCGCCGCTATCCACTTGGCTCACAATATCCACATTGAGCCCATGCATGGATTTCATCTTCCTAGCCTGATCAGTGAGGACTAGGGAAGAAGCGAACCTCGCTAACGTGTCGAACTTTGTCGTATATTCTGATATTGACATTGAACCTTGTCATAGGCTCACAAGCTCACGTACCTTGTCCGACAAGTTAGCTTCACTCAGGTACTTTCCATGGAACAGATTGAGGAAATGGACCCACGTCATCGAGTGGACATCCTCAGACGACGCCGTCACCTCTCATCAGCCCCTAGCCTCATCTTCCAGCTGATTATGGCGCAAGCCATTCTCTCTGTATCAGATAGCTGCATAAAGTTGAGGATTTGCCTCCAAACGTCGGAGGTTTCTGCTTACAAAATCTCTCGTACACAGGCTCACCCACTGGAGGGACGACGTCAGGATTCAGGAAGTTGAGCTCCTAGAAATGGAGGCGTTGGGTGCTGTTGAGACGACGCGTTCAACCTTGTCGAGTTCTGCGATCGTGCGGTTTTGTTGCTCTATCTGTTGAGCATAAGGCTGGATTATGACGTTCCATCCATTCGTCTCTACGGCAGCATCATCACGTTATCTTTTCAGCATGCGTCCAATCTCCGCGAGACACGTAGCTGAAGCATTCTCAACATTTAACGTATCTCGGCTCGACCTCATTCCTACTAATTTTCACATGAAAGAGGATGGGCATGGTTGAGCACCACAATCAACCATAACGAGACCGCACAACCAAAACAGACTAGCCTCTTAAGGCTTAGTCGAGGGACTCATACACAAATACCAGCCCTCTTTTTTCAAAACAAAATTGCAACCAACTCTCGTGGTTACCAAGCAAACTTCTACGCAGCTGGGTCAGTCGGAGGCTCGAAAGGATCCTCATCGGGATCTCCCTCGTCACAGTCAACCCTCTCGTCATCATGCGGAACAATCACCGGAAACAACCATCGGTAATGAGGTACCCAGGTACCACCTCGTGTTAAGACGAAGAACTCAGTCTGCACTTGCCAGACAGCGAACGAGGGACAATTAGATACCAGCATCGAATATCGGAGCTCTACACGCAACTCCCAATAATTGATACTTTGTTGGAGTCTATCCTCAAGCACAACGGCACCGGTCCACAATTTCTTGGACAAGTCGGTCTCCATATCGGACAACCGATTCAATCCCAAGCTAGTAGAATCCGTAAGCTTGATCCTCCTACTCGTCTCTCTCTCCTGGCCCCGAACGTGTATTGTATCACCTTCTGGAACATCTCACAATCTCGGCTGATAATGCCGTCAGCGCTGAAACGAGTCCATCGACTCATCGTTGGCCAATAAGGAGGGGTCGTCGCGATATTTGTACTAGTAGTGAAGCGTCGAGATGACACTCATCCATTCACATGTCAGACCGATCCACCGGCCCCTAAGTGATGGTGCCTCTCACGACACTGAACGTATTTGCGGTCGAAGGAATTCACATGATCGCATCGTGGTACAGATGAATCTCATCGGGGATCACGTGAATATGTTCCGGAACATTTTATCAGAAGATACTAACCCCCGATTAAGAAACGCCATAGCCCATAGGTCAAGGCAATACGCACTCGGTCTCGGTCTTCAATCTCGTTTCCCGCTTATCAACTTTTCTCTTATCTACATTACCAAAGGTCATAAAACTATGAGTCGATTGACTCAGTAACAGGGAGTCTATCTATACAGTAAAATGTCTAATACCATGTGACGTGCAAACAAACACATAAGAATGCAGAATGATTGCTAGATGTAGCTAGAACATAACATTAGAGCATGACTGACGCGTGATATCACACTCTATCTACTCACTTGTCGTTCTGCAAGATCGTACATCCTATTATGCTACGATCTCCAAAACGACAATAAGCCTCAGACCACGAGCAGCAGTCTTACGACGGCTTGGGTGTTTTAAGATTCTCTGGGATCCACTAGTGGTACTTTCTTCATCATGACGTCAGCCCCACTGGTCTCTGGCATAGTGAACTCGCGAACTGCGACCTTCACCCACTACGCCCCGGGGCGCTCAGGGCAGCTCCAGGTGAGTCTTCCAGCTAGCAATGAGCTCGCGATGCGTGACCTTCACCCATTTCTTCGAGTACTCGGCACACGGACCAGCATGGCCCGCTAAGCATAAGTCGTTGACTTGTGAGTACCACCGACACAAGTTTAATTAATGTTTGGGTACTCTGCAGCTAGCAGCGTACACGTTAAACTTATATACGGAGGAGCGTAACGAGATAAACCTCGAAAGAAATTATTGTTTCCCTTTGAAGCTCGATAAACGTTTTAAGCTAAAAGCTCGAAATGGGAATTTCGAACTCTCTACTCCCGATTGAATTCGAGAGTCTACCGCTTCTCCGTCCTCTCGATTCTAACCTATTTCCTAGAGTTAGAAGAGAAGTCTAACTATACACATAGAAAACGTAGTTGGTTCAAGTTAGCGTTTGAACCTAACGGGCGTACCTGAACTAAGTTTTCAAGCAAGAGAGGCCGAAGCGTCGAGAGAAGAGTGAGATCGAGCTTCACTCTTTTTTTGAATTCTCTATTTTCCGGCTTCGACGCGTTCGATTCCACCGGCTCTCCCCGTCTCGACCCGATCTGTGACTGAGCTGTGAAATTCAAAAAACGAACATCGAGTCAAAAACAAAATCCAATTCAGACTCAGGTCCTAGAATTCTGGTTCTCGGTCTCACTCTGAGATCCGAGAAATCTCCGACCTAAACGATGAACCATAACTCAACAAATCAAATCATTTCCAAATCCCGAATCGAACTAACCAAAAATCAACCTTACTTTCAAACAATATCAACCAAATTCAAGTCGATTCTCAAATCACAACATGTCATGAAATCCTTAACTTGTCATAAAATCCTTAAACATGTCAATAAACCACATTAACCCAAATCTCAACCAATTTCAAATCCAAATTCTCAACTCAAACCAATCAAACAAATCAATTCCAATTCAAATCAATAACCACCACATCAAGATTCTCGGACTCAACGAAATCGAGATTTGCGGCACAAAGCTAGTCTCACGCTCGGCCAAAACCAAATAACGAGGAAAATCAAGCAATTCCACATTTTTGATTTCATAAACATCAATAATAACACAACACTTCAGAATTCCCAGCCAAACCAAAACACACGGCAATACACGCCCAAGAAATCACACGGCCACAACAAGTCACACGGCCAAGAACAAATTCCAAACAAATTCTCCTCAACTCTCAACGTTCATCATAGCCTCAGAAATTTCTAATCAGAATACACACTAAACCACAATCTCAAAAATCAAAATACTCGGCCAAGTCAATGTTCAAACCAAGTCCAAGAATTTCGAGTTCAATTCCTCCAATTCAAGTCATCAATATCAATTATCAAATTCAAATAACCACTAACTTCAATCAATTTCTCATAAACATTCCGGATAAGAAAAACCCCAATTCAAACCTCAAACCCCAATTTCCGAAATCCCTCAATTCATCCGTGGAAACTCTTACCTCGCTTGAAGAAATGAGCTGCCCAACCCGTCAACCTTCTCTTTTCCTCGTCGGAGACGCTCGCCGGAGCTACCGGGACACGCGGCAATTCTTCATTCCTCGGCCGGCGCGCGCGTCTCCTAAATCTCGGTCGGGTTGGCGGCGCTAAGCAGAGGAGGAAGAGTGAAGGAGCTGTACGAGGGTGGTGAGGTGGTCGTGCTCGGCGTGGTCTTGCGGTCACTGAGCTATGGTGGGGTTTTTTTTTTCTTTCACTTTTGTCTTGCAGGTTGTCACGCGTGGGAATGAAGAAGAAGAAAGTAGAAGAAAGCATGGATTGAAATCGCGGGGGAACCGGACAGGAACCGGACCGGTTCCCCATTTTTTGAACTCCCCGGCACCGGAACGTTAAAAACCGGAATATTCCGATGATTCCGGGGGAACCGGACCGGGAACCGGTGAGGAACCCGGTTCCCACTTCCCGGTCCGGTTCAGCTTAAAAAAACCAAAAAACCGGGTATAAATTCCGGGTTTCCCCCCCTAAAAAATCAAAAATAGGACAGGAAAAGGGATTTGAAATTCCGACAAGAGCAAGACCAAACTACCTGAAATTCCGCCCGGATTCTGCCATCCCGAGAGCTTCCCGACGCGGCGACGGCCAAAAGTCACCATATCCCGCCGGTTTGCCCAGATCCCGGTGAGTTTCCCGACTATTTCTTGTTTTTTTTTTATGATTTTGAGTTTAATTTTTGAAATTTGTTAGATAATTCTTGAAGATTAAGTATAAATTTGTACTTGTGAACATGAATGTAGTGTTTATTTAGAGTTTGTGTTCATGTTTCTAATTTTTTGTAATTAATCCGAATTTTGTTGTAATTTTTTGATTAGTTAGTGATGATGAAGGTTATTTTGAACTTGTTTATTGATTTATGACGAAATTGTTATGACTTGTTGTTAATTTTAGAGTTTGTGTTCATGTTTATAATTTTTTTGTAATTATCCGAATTATTTTGTTATTTTTTGATTAGTTAGTGATGATTAAGGTTATGTTGAACTTGTTTATTGATTTATGACGAAATTGTTATGACTTAGTTTTTGTTGTGTTTGTAATTTGGTAATGTGTTGAGACATTGTACACTATTTTTAATTTTATGAATTTTATCCTACGTACTTTGTATGTCTTTTGTATATTTCTTTTCTGGATTCTGCTCGGTAAATACGGTATTTGACGGTATTCCTCTACGGTAACGGTACCGGTTTCCTTTTTTTTTCCTGCTTTCCCCGGTATTCCTTTACGATACCAGGGGTTACCAGTAAATTCTGAAGCTCGGAACGGTAACGGTATTTCGATCCTTGGAAGAGAGTAGAAGATAGAAGAAGAAGGGGAAAAAAAGAATTTTTCATTAAATCCCCTAGTTTCGTCATATCTCCAAACTGACCCCCATTTCAAAAATTCTTTAAAATGGGTCCAGAATTTTCATTACAATTATATCTGTTGTAACTTAGTTATTTAATTAAATCCGTGTCCGATCGGATTTTAATTAAATAATTATACCGAAAATTTTCTCGATCAATCTTGATTAATTTCAATATAATCAAGGTTTCTCGGAAATAATTCTCGTCCTTGAGAATTTGTTTTCTTAAATTAAATTCCGGAATGTTTCCTCAGAAAATAATTTATTATTCGAGACGAACTCGATAAATCCTTTATTCATTCCGAGATTTTTCACTACATTAAAATAATTTAAATTAACTTGATAAACTTCAACGTCCATAACTCATTGGGTTCTGCCAATAATTTATTATTCGAGACGAACTCGATAAATTAACTTGATTTTTCACTACCTTAAAAATTACAGAATTTCTCACCGCGGCGAGGTATTCTACAACGAATAAGATATCCGTTGTAGAACTATCTCGCCGCGGCAAAAAATATACACTGCCGCGGCGAGAAATATATGGGTTCTGCCCCAATTCTCGTCGCGGCGATGTATATTTTGAGGTTGTCTTCTAGTTTTTCTTTTACCGCTACCGCTAGAACTAGTAGTAGTGGACGACATGAAATCTAAGAAACACAATTCCAACTAAATATCAAATGCAAACTCAATTACAGCAAAATATCAAACAAATATGGTTTTTCAACCTAAATTATATCAATCCGTACTCTCAATTTCAAAAAAACACTTATTTTCAACCTAAATTATGCATAATTTTCAACCAAAACTAACCCGGAGTGTAGATGAGAAGTATGGAGGCGTGGAAGAAAGAGAGAGTCGGAGTTGTCGCCGGAGATGCCTAGGCTTGTGTGAGTTTGACGTGGTGGTGGAGTTTATGGGTTTTTGGTTGTGGCTTTTGTTGGTTTGAGGTTTGGGTTTTGTGGGTTTGTGGGGACGGAGAAGAATAGTGAGGGCGGAGAGAGAGTGAGGGAGGAGAAGAAGAGAGCGAGGGCGGAGAGAGGGAAGTGAGGGCGGAGAGAGAAAGAGAAGTGAAGGCGGAGAGAGGGGGAGGGCGGAGAAGAAGAGTGAGAGCAGAGAGAGAGAGAGATACAGAGAGAGAGAGAGAGAGAGAGAGAGAGAGAGAGTGGAGAAGAAGAATAAAGAACAATGAAAAAGAATTAGAATAATGAAGAATGAAGAAGAAAAATTGACTAAGTCTGAAATTCGGGCGGTCTTTTTGAAAAAAAATTTAATTTTTAGGTTTTAAAACGCTTCTACAACGCTTAGAGTAAGCGTTGTAGAACTCTCGCAGCAGCAAAGACTATTTCTCGCCGCGGCGAGACTACTTAAAAGTAGACCCAGAATTTTCTCGCCGCGGCGAGAGATAGCCTTCGCCGCGGCACGAATATCTTCTCCAAAAAAAGGCTTTCTGGAACTCTTCTCGCCGCGGCGAGAATCCTTCTTCGCCGCGGCAAGAACCTTGTACAACAGATATCTATCCGTTGTAGAAGGTTCTCGCCGTGGTGAAGAAGGATTCTCGCCGTGCCGAGGTTCATTAAATTTCATTAATCATACAACACTTAGATTATCCATTGTAGAAAGTTCTGACCGCGGCGAGAAAAATATGTCGCCGCGGCGAGGCTTCTACAACGGATAGTCTAAGCGTTGTGGGAGATCTGAAATATGGTGAAATTTTACAACACTTATAGTAAGTGTTGTAGAAACCCCAAGCTTCTACAACACTTATAGTAAGCGTTGTAGAAACACCAAGCTTCTACAAAGTTTAGCCATAAGCGTTGTATAAACACCAAGCTTCTACAACGCTTAGCCATTGTAGAAACACCAAACTTCTACATCGCTTAGCCATAAGCGTTGTAGAAGTACCCAGTTTCTACAACACTTAGCCGTAAGCGTTATAGAATATGGGTTGTAGAATCAAACATTTGTAGTTGCATTTCTTCGAAAAAGAAATGAATTTATAAGAGGTCGAAGTGCTCAATTTTCGGAGACACGTGTTGAATACATTGTCTTGGATTTCTTCTCGTAACACCATGTCGCATTGGTCGACTGAACGGCAAAGGAATAATTGTCAAACAAGTTCAGGCCTTGAGGCGGACGACGTGTTCACTTCTGACGTGGTCGTATAGGTACTATGTAGGATCAATTGCGCCGACTTCGTCTATTTTTCATTTATGATGTTGGACCGTTTGGGACTAACTTCGTCATCGGACTTTTGGCCAAAATTTATTATTTCGAGGGTGGTAAGACTCTACACCCACAATAATGGTTTGTTTGATTCTTTTTCCCAAAAAAAAGGTGCGATTTTCATAATTTTTTGGGTAATTTAGCAAATTAGCCAAACCAAACTTTATAGATTACTAAATAGCCAAGGTTTTGTAAATAATTAGTAAATAGCCAAAACCAATTAAGTAGTCGTCCAAAATTACTAGAATGCCCAAAAAAATTTCCCGCCCATTCGCCCATTTAATGATGAGAAAAAAAGAAATCAAGAAATTTCTATTACCGAGATTCTACGTTATTAAACCTCTTCATTAACTGCTGGACCATTTACTCGGTCAAAAGAAAAAAAAAGCTTAAAAAAAGCTCTCAAAGAAAAAAGAAAAAGCTTTGTCTCTCCTCCGACGAAATCCAGTCCACCATCGCCGACCTCCGTTTTCGGCTGCAGCGACTCTCTCAGGTATGGATTTGTAGATGTTCTTGATAGTTTTACAACTATTTACTAATTTCATAAAAAGAATTACACAAAAAATGGAAAGATAACCTAGGCTTTTGGATTCGATTTCTTAAAACATTTATTTTGTGTTAATCATCTTCCTCGTCGATAAAGATTCATGTATTGTAAATGGATGTTAATATTCGTATATAGCTTATTCATAATCCTAGATTTTTTTTCCATAAACCCTAGAAATTTCAAACGAGATTTGGAGGTTCGGGTTGTAAATGACTTGATGTGTGTTTGTATATTTATATATATTTAATGCATAATGTGTCTAGTTCTGAATTTGTTATAACTAAATTGAAATATTAACACGTATTTACTGCAAAACAGGATTAATAGGGCTCAACCACAATGACGAGAACGAAAATAGCTGCCGTTAGAAATAGAAGCTCATAATAACGTCGTCTACCAAAAACAGTTTGTAGTTCATTTTGATTACATTTTGTATTTACACCATCTGACAATTGGTTATGGTTTTCCAGCTATTGACGGTCAAAAATCTTCACTGAAACATAACAGCGACAATAAATATACGTAAATAGAAAATTAATTTTATGTAAACCGGTGCGAGACGTGTGAATGATTTTCAGTCATCAAATTAAATTAAAAAGTAAAGAAATAATTAGAACAGTAACATAACAGCGACAGTAAATACGCCATCTGACAACGTGTGAATGATTTTCAGTCATCAAATTAAAAAGTAAAGAAATAATTAGAACAGTAAAAAAAAGGAATACAGAAAAAAATATATAAGGAAACCAATCAACAAATAGTAAGCCACATTTAAATAGTTGCTACAAATAAGGAACTTCCTGAAATTCCATCATATCTGTTCACACTCTCAAATTCGTTCAAAAATAAAACTTCCGGAAATACAAAACAATTCAAAATTCAAAAAATTTCAGAATTTAAAATTTTAAAAGAGCAAGGTTCGGAATAGAAAAAACAAGTAATTGAGCCACGTCATCCGAGTGGTTATTTACTTAATATTTACAAAACATTGGCTATTTAGCAATCTATAAAGTTTGAGTTGGCTATTTTGCTAATTTTTTGTAATTTTTTTGTACAAAAACATTGTCGAGCTTTTGACGAAATTAAGATTTTTGGTTTTTTTTAATATCAATTAAAATTGGGTAATCTAGCAATGTAGCCAATTTCAAATATGGTTTTAAAGGTGTAGTCAACGTTTGGTAAATTATGTAATATAGTCATTTACAGAAATCAACGGTTAGAAAATATAAAAAATACCATTATGTAACATAAATCATAAAAACCAACTACTAGCCAATGTTTCAGCCAGCCAAAACTTATCGCGTGTAAAATAAAAAATAAAAAAAACTAGAAATTAACCTAGGAAACCAACCAACTACCAGTCAACGTTTCAGCCAGCCAAAACTTATCGCATGTAAAATAAATGGAAATTAATTGAAATGAACCAAAGAAAACTTGTCTTACATTATGGATTACGTAGATTTGAATGTCTTTTTCAAATCAACTAATTAAACTATAAAAAAATATTATGGACTATTAAAAGTGGACGTGCATTTTTATTTTAAAGAAAAAAGTTGACGTGTATTAATTGCATTATTTGGCCGATCAAAACGTTGGCTACATGTTGTTGATGTAGTCGATTTTAATAGAGGATAATTTAGTAATTTGCTAAATGAATAATAAAGTCACGTCATCATTCGTGGCTAGATTTGAAACTCAGGAGAAACGTTGGTTAGATTGTAATACCAATGTTTCAAGTGACTTAGTCCGACTAATTTTTCATTAAAATTGAATTTCATATGTCTCACAAAATTATAAAGATTTTTATACATTTATAAAATGGTAAAAAAAATCCTAGTGTCCTACACATAAAATGAACATGCACTATTTTTATATATTTTTCATTAACGTTGGTTAGATTGAAATACCAACGTTTCATGAGGGGATTTTCTTCACCAGGGTAACTATCCCCAATCTGATATTAGTGTCCTACACATAAAATGAACATGCACTATTTTCATAAAAATCCTTCATTGTGTAGCTATTAAACGTTTATAATCTAGCTCATTTTAGTATATTTTTTAGATTCTCCTTTGTATTTTATATTATTCAATATAGTTATTGTTGGTACTTCCATAGGCCACCCACATTTCCGTTTTTTCAATGGGCATTTCTTATAATTTTTTTCTCAGAATTTCATCGACAAATAATTAGCAATTGACATTTTAGACATTGATTCAACTTAATAGTGTTGAAAAATAAACTGTCTTTCGTTAACCGGATTCACATTCTTATTAATTGGAATTTATACAAAGAAACTAATTTCAAATGCTTTTTTTTTTTTTTTTTTAATCACAGTACTGAAATTATATTAAATAGGTAAATCTGCCATCACAGCTTCAACCACAATCAATTGAACCAACCCCACCCAAGAAACATGATTATCAAACTTGAGAGCCATTTTCGTTAAACAATAAGCTGGCATATTGTTGATGTCGATTTCGGGATCGTCAACAATCACAAATTATAATATGATATATATTTTTGATTTATTTAAATATGGGTCTCAGAAGACTTCATATAAGAAACAAGAGCGGTATAAAAGAAATGAACGAAGATAAATAAAAGAATTTAGTATCTTTATTAATGACCAACTGTATTACAAAAGGGGCGAAGTGCCGAACTCTAGTGGGCGAGCTCAACAATAGAAATAGTAAAGAAGAATTGAAGATAATTGCGTAATCTTGTGTATGCGCAAATCAGCACATCGGCTTCTATATATAGCAGAAAAGAATTCGTCGAAGAGGACACGTGTTGATCAGCTCGGCTTTGCCACGTCGCTGGTTGGAGTCATCTCAGATCTGGTCTTCACGGCGAGGTCTTCTACATGACCAAGACTGGATCCTTCGACTAAATCAGCACGGTCTATTCGTCTTTCCTTTGGCGGACTGGGCTATTGTTTGGGCTTGGGTCGACCTTCAAGAGTCGATCTGGGCTTGGACAAGTCGTTGAAAGTCGGACTGGGTCGGCTGTCGGGCTTTTGGTCAACTAAAGCCCAACTAAAATGATTGTAGAAATTTGTTTTTTAACCCCCACAATTAGTCCCCAAATATTTTTAAAATATTCCGAATATTTTGAAAATATTTACCGCAGAGAATTCGAACCACCTTGAATTTATGGGGGGAAATCAAATATTTTATGACATGTTGCATCGCGTGGAGATACGTTTCTTCACACGTGGCGCGATATGATTGCACTTCAGAAGTCGAAGTCAAAGAGTCGCGATCGTCTATTGATATCTTCGAAGATATCAAGGGAATATTTTCGATTTGATTCGGTTTTATTCGAAATCATTAGATATTTTCACGGGATTTGGTTAATCATAAAGTGTATAAATAAGCGCGCCGAAGAGTCACTTCTTCTCACTTATATTCTCGTCATATGAGGTAAAAGGTAATTCTTTCTTCTTTTCTCTCTTACTTCAAACTCGAGTTTTCTCTCTAAGTTCTTTGAATTTGTTTAGACTTCGGCTTTTTTTCATTCTCAGTTCGACTAGCGACTCAAACAAGTTCATACCCTTAAACACTTCGTCCTTAAGAACTTTAGTTTTAGATGTCGAGCTCAGGACTTCGTCCGTCAGGGTCTCAGCCCTTAGGAAACGAGAATATTCTTTTACCCTCTGCTGTGACCTCTGCCAACCTTAGGGAAACATTTTCTAGAAAAACTTTTAAAATATTTACATAAACGTCTCAAAAATACGGTCGAATTTTTCGTTTTTCCTACAACATACTATTTAAAACTTTTACAAAAAAAAAGACTCGACTTTTAAAAACAAAACAGACTAATTTTCCCTTGACTTAGCCACAGGTCGACAGCCGTACATACACACGCCTACTTACTTACCGGGTTTGCTGATGCTCTGCTTAATCCTCTTTAGCGTTGCCTTTATCTACAATATCAAGATAATAACTGTTAGTCGAAAGACTCAGTAAGTGGATATCTATATAACTAATGCACAGTGCACATAACACATAAGCAATACATAACATAAAGTTCATATCTTATCATAACTTGCGAAAGTATCGGCTTAGGTCCCGATAAATCCACTTTTCTTAAGAATCAATCGGCTTAGGCCCCGATAGATTCATCTTACTTAAGAATTCACCAGCTTAGGTCCCGGTGATTCACAATCATAACATACTTACTTTTATCATAAACTGTGGAATTACCAGCTTAGGTCCCGGTAACTCCTACTTACTTGAGATTATGCCAGCTTAGGTCCTGGCAATTCCCATCATACAATACATGTCCTGCTCGGGATCCCTTAATGATATCCGCACGACACATGTCTTATTGGCGCCAGACAGGAGGGTGCACAATCTCCTGCCTAATCCCCATCCATGGGGTATATGTAGGAGGCGGTACCATTCTATGTCTTCTCTTTAATTAACTTAACACGAGAGACTGCTTAGTTCGGGTTCAATACCGATCTTAACATATATTCTTTTCGCTTATTAACTCGTGACTTATAAGATCTCAGGATGTGACTCCCAGAGATACTATCATAATATCCTCGCTTTTGAATGCGAGTCTTAACTACAGTCTCTCATAACCCAGTTCACTATGACTGGATCTCTGTTGTCAATGGTGCCTACAAGAAGAGTTGTAGTCTTTATTTTGTACATTTGATGTAATAAAGTCTCACGAAGACTCTTGCTTGTAATTGCTTATTCATTAATAAAAAGTTGAAACGTTCATTCATTCTTCCTTGTCTGTTTGAAGCTGTATGATAAAACATTAGTCTTTAGTCCATAAACAAACTTAACAACTTACGAATAGACAAATGTAGATTTGCATGAACAAACTCTTCGTAGTCTGCTTAAAACGATATATTCGCAATCTAAGGGTCAAAGGACTATTGACCTCAGTACGATTTTTAGGAGAATCTATGATGTCTAGTTATGGGACATTGATAGTTGGAGACTCTATAGTTCTTCTAGGTATCTTCTGAAGGTATTGAATTGACCAGTGCACTTTTAGAGACAAAATAAGAACGAACCATTTAACCTCTTATATCATGAAGTCACTACATATGAATTGCATCATGCTTACCTTAATCCTAAAATGAGACATGCCATTTCACAGATTATGTATTCTCATTTGAGAAAGTCAGAGTTCGAATTCTGAACAGGGCCTATTGGTGAAGTACTAAGTTGTGAAGTTCTCATAGATATGGAGTTTATATACAAGATTGCTGAAATGTAATGTATATCACATCATGCTTTGTTCCTTGGAATGTGAATAAATGAACTGGCTAGTGTCCATATTGAGTCCTGACTCTTTTGGATGAAACAATGTGACTTGTTAGCTCCTCGTCAATACAACGACAAAGGAGTTAAGGAAATAACAGCTAGCAGGGTAAAATGGTAATTTTGTAAATCCCGACTAGCTGATGATATTCATGAAGGGTAAACATAGATAATATTCAATGGATCCACTCATCACAATTAGGTTGAATTCTTGAGTAGAAAATAAATTCATTTGAATCGAGAGATTCTCAGTGTCAACTCTTTAGTGGAGTCAGTTGACATTAAGCTAAACTTGGAAAAGGTTTGTGAACTTTTGAGTCCAAGTATTTTAGCTAAAGCTTTGTTCATTTGGATCCATGAGGTCACTGTCACAAATCATATCGTGTAGGAATAGTTAAACTAGAAGCTAAGTCAAAACAAGAACGAGACTAGTTTTACGAAAATTGTTTAAAGGGTATTTTTGTCTTTTTGGACATAGGACGAAATGAATGTCAATAAATTTTCTTTTGACATTGTCATATGATGACAAATGAAATTTAAATCACACGGCGAACTTAAAGAATTTGGGCCTTGAGGATTTATTCCATTTCATGGAATTTTATATTGTCATGGACAAATAGAGAAACATCTAGAAGCATGTTCTAGACTCAAAATTTTGTGCATACCATAGAGAGAAAGAGGAAATTATTTTGTGCATTGATGTATGAAGATACTTGCCAAAAGAAAAAGAGGAAACAAATTTCCTCTAGAAGGAAAGCTAATTTTGGGCCAATTAAGGAACAAACAAATGAGGAAACAAATCTAAGGTATCATGACTACCATCTTGGACGTGTAACATAGTGGGAAAAGAGGAAATAAACATTTTCTCATGAATATGTGATATTCTATAGAAAAGAGGAAACTACCTTTGAAGGTAATCCTCCTCCTATAAATACCCCACCTCATTCTCATTGTTTCTCATCCCACATAAGTTAGAGATTGAGAGCTTCTCTTTCTAGACCTTGTGGCCGATCCTCTCTCTCTCTCTCTAGTTATTTTCAGTTTTTGTTTTGGCACCTAGGTCCACATTTGACCTAGTGTTTTAGCTCTTTGACTCTAAGACTTGTTCTTGAGTCGTCGTGTTTAAAAGTGCCCACACACTAATTCCTTTCATTCTCGAGTGATTCTAGTGATAGAAACTTTCGTGGTTGCTAGAGTTCTCGAGGAAAGAAGAGAGACGTGATGCGAGGGGAGACGTTCGTTTCAACCTTTTGAAGGCTCATCAACGTTCAAGCTTCTCAAAGGTTAGTAAATTATTTAATGTTCATAATAGTTTTTATTTACATGTACTTGCTCTTTGTCTAGGTTAGTAAAATCGTTTTACTCGTTTTAAAGAAAAATTTTAACTTCCGCCGCTTGCTCGAAGCGTTAAACTTTTTCTTAACCCTAGATCAATTCCAACAAATGGTATCAGAGCTATGGTCAAAGATATGCATGTACATGTAATTAAAATTATGAGCTTGAAAATCGTTTTCTAAAGTTTACTAATTTTGTGACAAGTTAGAATTGTTTTCTTAGATTTTTTTTAATTTATTGCTCTTGCCTTTAAATTAAAAATCATGTTGATTTTCTATGAGTTTGGGATGTTATTAAAACACATTCGAATTAGTTCTAAAATTTTTTAATTTTTTTTTATTAAAAAACGTATTTCTAAGTTTGAGAAAATTTCGAGTAAATTTTGTGACTAGTTTTCTTGTCTTACTAGTTTATTTTATTTGCTTGAATCGTTTTATGCTTATTGTTATTTCTTTTATATCATGTTATTACCATGTTAATAAAACACAAATAAAAGCCTTAACAACTTCCTAAACGTTCCGTTACACTCGATTCTTTTTACGCACTAAATGATTGAACTTTAATTGAAATTGAATTTTTACCAAACTAGTTTGAATTTTGATAAACCGTTTTCATTTTCAAACTTGAAAATATTTTGTCATCCAAATCAAATAAGTTTTCAAAATTTTTTCAAATTATATCTATATCACATATGTTCAAAATCCATATGCTCTTGAAAATTTGAGTGTGAGGTCTCTTCGTAGACAAGCCGAAAAATAAAAAGATTTGTAATCTCAAACTTTCAAGTGTTCGAGTAAGTTGAAGTTCACACTTCCCTCATGCACTTTCCCAAATATAAAATAGGAAAAGATCCGAGTATTTACCTTGTGCCTTTATGCACTAACACGGCTTTGAATATGAAACTCTAGGATTCTTTTCTAGTTGTCCGATCTATCGCTCTATAACTAGGAAATCTGTTTCCAAACTTATAAGAGTCGATGTACCAACTCCAAAAACTAAGTGAAAGGGTTATACTTGTTGTTTGTAACCCACGATCCCCAACACTAATGAAAGAAGTAATTAACGTGAGACTAAGACTCACTCTTGTGGCCCTCTCTTAAATGAGAGTACTCTACGACGTTTTTACTTCGATCATTGCTCAATGAGCTACGTCCGAGAGTGAGACGATGAAGACATGGCCTCCTCTTGGGGGATTGTTTTTTCAAAGTTGATCTTTTGGACTAAGTGGTAGGTTGCACACTTAGGCTCAATCCCTAGTAATCCTCCCTTGAGGATCTACGAAAGGATGTGAGTGATCAAACCAATTTAAAAGGTGGCTAGTCAAAATTGGTGTATTGACATCTTGGCTAAGCATTAATGATGTGTCATTTACTTATAAATGGATATTTTTTGCGGCCTTCTCTTGGGGGAGTAAATTATCGTTTGGTTTATAACACCTTTGGATTTTATCAAGTCTTAAACAAACTTAAACCCTAAACCCAAGACTAAATCATAAACTTGTTTCAACTTAATTAAGCAACATGTCTCTCAACCATCTCTCAATCATCCTTTCCTTGAACAAACTCGAAAACGAAAACTACGAAACGTAACCTCGACATCTTCCTTACCGTTAACAAGCACAAATGGGTACTCACCACCCCGTGTCCTCCTCTGACGAATGATGATTCAACTCAAGAGGAAAAAGACGCCTTAGCGGCCTGGCTTCGATCCGATGAGATTGTGAGATGCTATATCTTAGCATCAATGAACAATGTGTTGTAAAAACAACATCATGACATCGAGACTGCCGCTGACATGCTCTACAATCTCCTTGAGATGTTTGGAGGGCAAAGGCGTCAAACAAGGAAACAAGCAGTCCGAGAGTTTATGAACTGTCGCATGAAGGCTGGGACTCATGTCAGGGACCATATGATGCTGATCATTAGTTATCTGAATAAGATGGATATCCTAGAATCTAAGATTAAAGAGGAGACCAAAATAGATATGATCTTGGAAACTCTCCCCGAATCTTTTGATGCCTTCAAGTGGAACTACTCCATGAACGAGCTAGAGTACATTGTTACCGAGCTTATGAAGGAGCAGCTTCACACTGTTGAAGGTATCACTCAGAGAAAGAGAAATCAAGGAGATGCACATCCTACTGAGCACAAAGCCTCCGCCTCTGGATCTAAGAAGAGACCTCACAAGGCCGATAAAAAGAACTGTCCTGCCTAGCTCAAAGCAAAGGAACATAGTATTGTACTAATTACCGAAACATGCTTAGTAGCTGATAATGTATCAACGTGGATTCTTGACTCCGCTGCTACTAACCATATTTGTTGTTCCTTGACTGGTTTCAAGAAAACCAAAAGCTTAGAGGAAGGCGACTTCTGTTTCAAATGGGGTGATGGGAGCCTGGTGTCTGCGAAGACTGTGGGATCCGTGACGCTGTCTTTCGAAGGCCGCACTTTAAACTTGAAAAATGTTTATTATGTTCCTACCTTTGGGAAGAACTTAGTATCCATTGCTCATCTTCTTGAGCAAGATTATTGTTTAAAGTTCATTAACAATGGAATTCGTATTTCGTTTCCTGATAATTCTTTTGTCACTGATGCATGTATGAAGAATGCTCTTTTTTACATTTATCCCACTAAACCTTCTCTTTTAGACACCAAAATAGATAACGATCTAATTAGGGAACCAACCTCGGGCCCGAACCTTCTAAGTCCGCGCCGCCTCGCCATTTCGAGTCGCTGCTCCGAGCCCTGTTCAGCCCACCTAATACCGAGCCTAACTCTCGACAACAACTCGCACACAAAATAAAGCTTAACGACCAAATTAACGAATCCGAACAACAACATCAAATCAGAACCAAAACCTATTTTCAGACTAAATAGAATACATAAAAGTCTCAGATTCTGGGTTTAATACTCACGACCAAATTAATCAAAATGAATCACCCAGCCAACAAGTCACACGGCCAGCAAGTCACACGGCCAACAAGTCACACGGCCAACCCAAACTTCACCAAAAACAACTCAGTAAGCCCAAGCATCCATAACAACAACATATACTATAACCAATTTTCAGCCAAACAAGTTCAACACAAATCAAGTCAACAGCTTCAATTCATATATACCCGTTGGACCAAACAGAGAGAACGAGAGAAAGAAAAATCAACGACAAAACTTAGCCAAGCAAGAGCAATAGAATCATCACCGAAATCCATCTTCAAAATACAACTATACACCCCGGATTTCATCTCACGAGAAAAGCCCCAAATTTCAAAAACAAATCCTTACCTGAATATTCCTTGTTGGTTCTCTTCTCCTCTGATTCCGGTGTCTCCTCTCGGTCCGGCGTCCTCAGCGGCGTGCGGTGGTGGCTCTTTTCCTCGATGGAGCGCGCGCTTGAGATGGGTTCAGTGGTTTGAGGTCGCTTCCCTCACTTCCTCCGCGAGCTCAACTCCGTCTCACTCTCTCTCTCTCTCTCTCTCTCTCTCCGGTCTGCTCTCTCTCTCTCTCTCTCTCTCTCTCTCCCGTCCTCTTCCTTCTTCTTCTTCTTCTTTCTTTTCTTTCATTTCTTTCTTTCTTTCTTTCTTTCTTTCGTCCGTGTCCTTTCTCTTTTCTTTTCCTTGTGGGTTTGTTTTTTTTTCTTTTGCCTGGTGTGTTTGTTTTTGTTCGGCCATAAAGACTTAATGGCAAAGGTAACTAATGAAGATAAGTGATGAATTGGCAAGGATAAGAACAAGTGATGTAAGTTTTCAAAATTCCCATTTAACCTTCTTTTTCCACTTTTATTTCAAATGAGTCCAGAAGAATCATTACAACTAAGTCATCTTCATATAATTATTTTATGAAATCCATAACCGAACGGATTATAATTATATGATTCGAACCGAGAATTTTCTCGTTTGTTCTCGATTAATTAAAATATATTTAAATGTTGTCGCACGAAAATGAACAACGATTAAATACCTCGGGCAGTTCGATCCAAGGCCGGACCAAGTGACCGCGCCCGGGCCAAAAATGGGAGTTGTAGATCGAGCTGCACCCTCCAGACCCCGAGGTGTGTTTTGGGGGGTGTGACCGTTCCAAAGGTTGGCTGCCTACGTACCCTTTAGTCGGGATCAGGTCAGAACGTAGTTCAAGTTGAATGTTGGGGGCTATCTTGGGCTCGGAGGCTTGAGAATCCAAGGCTTTAGAGTAGGACCGGCTCGTAGCTTCTAGTGAAGACTTTAGAGGGGTCGCTTGCCTCGTAGCTCGGAGTTCTAGCTCAACGGCCAAGAAGCAGGAGAGAAGTGTGTACTGTAGAAGCTCGGGTCGCAGAAGAGGAGCGCGCTCCCTCTCGTGGAGGGGGGTCCTTGTATTTCTGAGCCGAGGGAGGACGAGCGCGCGCTCTTGGAATGTCACAAGAGTGCGGGAGATGAGAGAATTCTCGATTGAGAGAGAAGTGTTGTGTGAATTTTGGGATGATTTGTCCTTCCTCCTAGGGGGGGTATTTATAGTGTTGGAGGGGGCCTTGGGCCAACCCCCTTAAGGCCCACCGGGTGACCAGGAGCGGGACGCGCGAGGCACAATGCCCGGACAAGCGCAGGGCGCGTGGAGCGAGATGTTTGGACTGGCGCGGGGCGCGCAGGACGTGATGCTCGGACGGGCGCGGGGTGCCCGGCAGCAGGTGTGCCCGGCCGAGGCAGCAGGGGCTCTCGGTCAGGGCAGCAAGGACACCCGGCCGAGGTAGCAGGAGCGCTCGGCTGGAGCAGCAGGGGAACCCGGCCGAGGCAGCAGAGGCGCTTGGCCGGGGCAGCAGGGGCACCCGGCCGAGGCAGCAGGAGCGCTCGGCTGGGGCAGCAGGGACGCCCGGCCGAGGCAGCAGGCGTGCTCGGCTAGGGCGCTAGAGCGCGCCGACCGGGACGCCCGGGGGCGCGAGAGCGCGCGCGGGGCGGGACGCCCGGGGGTTCAGGGCGCGCGCGGGGCGGGACGGCCAGGAGTGCGGGAGCGCGCGCGGGCCGGGACGCCTGGGAGCGCAGGGCGCGCGCGTGGTGGGACGGCCGGGGGTGGTAGGACACATGCTCAGGCCCACTGGGCCGGGAGTGCAGGTGCGCGCGCGGCCCGGGGGCGCGGGCAGACTAGCGAGCGCGCAGGCCCATCGGGCCGTGGGTGTGTCTAGGGTGCCCGGGCCTATTGGGCTTTCCGGCCGGCGAAGCCCAGCCGGCCTTGAATTGTTTTTGAATTTCCGGTATCCCGAAAATGACCGGTAACATTAGCCCCCCAAGTTTACGGCTTACGGGACGCAAGTCGTGAACTTTAGAAAAAGAAAGGGCGTTGAGGTCATTTCACCTTTGGTCGTGCGTGACTGTACGCACAAATTTTTTTTGGTCGGACCTTGCGGGGATGGACCTGGCCGGTTGGGCAGCAAGGCCCGCGCGCGGCCTGACGCCGGCAGGCCGGCGCGCGCGCGAGGTTGGCACGCGGGCCGGGCCTTGTGACGCGCGCACGAGGGGTGATGGGGGGGGGGGGGAGAGGAGCAGGGTTTGCTCCTTCCTCTCCTATAAATAAGAGTGTTCCCTCCTTCTTTTTTCACAACTGACTGCCTTTTGGGTAATTGTAAAATTCCTTTGAGTTTGAAATTTCCCTTTGGGTAGCCGACTTTTTTTTTACCCTTTTTAATGGGGAGTGAGCTTTTTTCCCACGTTGATGATCCCAACGTTGACTCTTCCTGCCCTCTCCAAGATTTTTTTTGGGGGGGGGGGGGGGGGGGCGGCCAAGGGTCCCTTTGAGGAACTCGACGGGATTCTTATTTTTGTCGAGGAAGACTCTTGCGCGGCCGACAAATGGCTCGTAGAGTTGGAGGCTGACGCCGTGGCGGTAGCCGAGCTGGCGGGGCCCGGGAGTGGCCTACCTACTAGGTGCGGCCCTGAAGGGGAGGACGAAGGGTCCAAAGACTCGCGTTCGTTGCATCTGGTGGTCAACTTGGTTTCTCGCGAGGCGTCCTTTGACGCCCCCTCGCTTAAGCAGCGAGGTGAAGCGATGGTGAGCGTTGGGCTTCCCCGGGTGTCTAACTTAGATGCCTCGGGTGCCGAACTCACGATAATTCCTTCCGAATCTTTCTTGGACGAGATCTACTACGACGACCCCCTAGGGTCGGGCTCAGAAGGCCTGGGAGAGGACTTGGAGGCTCCTCCCGCGAGGGGAAATGAGAAACGTAAAGGAAAGTTGCTGGAGACGGCCTGGACGGCCTTTGAGTCTGCGGAGTCTTCGGGCTACACCTTTGCCAAATCTCTGGAAAGGACTCGCCTGTACGGAGTAGACGACTCTGTTGCCCCCGTTGACTTAGACTGCAAGGGGGTCGATGCTGCAAGCATGCTCACTTTCCGGGTCTTTAGCACGCTTTGGGAGACATACGACATCCCTCCCTCGGTGGGGCTGCTCAGGCCCTCTCGCCCAAGAGACAGGTTTGCGATCGTGACGATCGAGAGTCTTATCTGTGGGTTGCGCCTCCCGTTCCCAACGATCGTCCAGCTGATTCTGACCCGACTAGGGGTCCATGCGTGTCAAATGAGCCAGACGTTCTATCGCCTGTTGGCTACGTACTTCATGGAGTGGTATTGCCAGACGCAGCGTGCTATGACCGTGGATGACTTTCGCAATCTGGTTGCCGTCTTCCCGGCGCCGGGGCAGTCGGGATTTCACATGGCTCGCGCTCGGGGCAACGTGAGGTTGGTCGAGGATAGTGACCCACCTAGCCACCGGGCGTGGGTGTGGGTCTCAACGGACGCCTTTGGTGAGGCGCCCCTTCGCTTTGGTCGTTTGGCCGACTTCCCAGCGGATGAGGGGGCAGCGGAGCTCCCTTTTGTGAGAGAGATATCGGGGATGTCAGAAGCCCGCAAGGCTGGCGAGCGGTTCCGTTCTCCCGAGCTGATGGCGCTCACCGGGTGGTTCCCGCCCCTTGCTCCGGGCACCGAGGAGGCGCGCCGGGTAAGCAGGCCCCCGAGTCCTGAGGCTCAACCAGTCGTTCCTGCTTCTCGAGGTAATTTTGCGATTTTATAAGTTCTTTGTTGACAGGAACCTCATCTTTGCTGTTTTGTCTTGTGTAGCTGTAAAGAGGCGAGCTCGGAGACTGGCTTCCGCTTCTCGGAACCCCGAGCGGATGGCAGAGATTCGCTCTAGGGTTGCTGACCACAAGGTGAGGGAAGAGCGTGTCGAGACTGCCGGGCCAGTTGAACCGGAGCCCCGCGCCTCTTTGAAGAGGACTTCGACCTCAGCGCCTCCTGATGAGCATTCCGAATCCAAGAGGGTGAACTCGGCGGTGGAGCTGGAGGCGATAGAGGCTCGAGGTGACTGCTTTCGATATCTCGAGGAGTCCCCACTGTCTTGGTGGAAGGGCGTGGTGTCGAAGAGTGACATTTCCTTCTTTCAGGCATGGGTTACCGACTCTCAAAGGGTCAGTATTTCTATTTATTCTGTCGTAAGCGTAGGTTTAGTTTTAACCCTTGCTTTTTGTCGCCGCATGCGTACATGATGGCCGTGCGGAGCGACAGGATTTTGCACAACTTCATCCGGCGCCTGGGGGCTGCCCAGGAGGAGCTTGCTCAGACGAGGGCTAGGCTGGCTCAGGTCGAGCGAGGTTCGCACACGGGGGCGGAAACCGAGACACTTCGAGATCAGCTTCGTGAGGCAAAGGTGGAAATCCAGATTGCCCGAGATCAACGCGACGGAGCTCAGATGTCGGTGGCCAAGATGGCGGGAGAGCTGACTGAAGAACGGCGAACTTACGAGGTGGCGTCCTGATCGACGGAGGTTTTTCGCACCGAGGTTGCCGACCTCCGGAGACAGCTGGATGCACGGTCCGACGCTTTGGAGACGTCGCACCGTCAACTCACTTTGAGCGAAGCGGCGTGTGTTCGGGTGGAGTGCGAGCGCGACTCTCTGGCGGAGGAAAATGCTCGTCTCACATCCCAGCTTGCTGAAGCGGAGCGAAGAGCGTCCGACTTGCAGGATGACTACCACATAGGGACCGAAGAGGCCCGTCGTGCCGGAGCGGTGGAGTGTCGGGATGCGATCGCGACCGAGAACGAGGCCCGAGGGGTCATTTTTGACTTCTTCGACACCTTGTTTCCCCTACTAGATGAGGGTGCTGTGTAAGCCATGTGGCTCTCTTTATAGCGCATATGTTTAGCACTTTGTTTTTTTTCCTTTTTTCAGGATCTCATTTATTTTTCACGCATATTTATTTAGCACGTGTTCATTGGATTCAGAGCAGTGGCTCTTTTTTATTTATGAGATACTTTGTTGCTTTCACGTTGAATGTTTATCTCGTATTTGAGCAGTTTCGCTCGCATATGCCTTCTTTGTGGGCTAACGTGGCCCGAAGGGCTTGTGTCCTTACCAATAGTTTTGGCAGGCTTTACGTCCCTAGTTGGGATTCGTCCTCCGCTCATTTTAGCGTTACGACTTGTTGTCGTTTAACGTTTGAGGTGAGGGGGAGTTCGTGCCCAATTAGGTGATTGGCTGACCCGTGTTGAACGGTGATATCGGCCTGTCGGGTTAGGCCGACGATTCAGTGTGCCTAATGTGGCTGTGGCCCAACGACTTCACTTCGTGCCTATTGGCAATCGAAGAGGTCGCTCCGGGTAGTTCCCGAGGGCTTTGCGTCCGTGCCATTGGCGACTGGACGTGCACGTTGCGTATGGTTAGGCCGGCGTCTTTTGAATTCGCGCCCTGGAGAAAGCGAACGTAGATTGCGCCGGGTTAGGCCGGCGTCTTTTGGAGTTCGTGCCCTGGAGCAATCGAACGTAAATTGCGCCGGGTTAGGCCGGCGTGTTTCGGAGTTCGTGCCCTGGAGCAAGCGAACGTAGATTGCGCCGGGTTAGGCCGGCGTCTTTTTGAGTTCGTGCCCTGGAGCAAGCGAACGTAGATTGCGTCAGGTTAGGCCGGCATCTTTCGGAGTTCGTGCTCTGGAGCAAGCGAACGTAGATTACGCTAGGTTAGGCCGGCGTCTTTCAGAGTTCGTGCCCTGGAGCAAGCGAACGTAGATTGCGCCGGGTTAGGCCGTCGTCTTTTTGAGTTCGTGTCCTGGAGCAAGCGAACGTAGATTACGCCGGGTTAGGCCGGCGTCTTTTTGAGTTCGTGCCCTGGAGCAAGCGAATGCGGGTGCGCCGAGTTGGGCCGGCGTCTTTTTGGGTTCGTGCGCTAGAGCAAGCGAACGCGGTTGCACCGGGTTAGGCCGGCGTCTTTTGGGTTCGTGCCCTGGAGCAAGCAAACGCGGTTAGGCCGGCATCTTTTGGGTTCGCGCCCTGGAGCAAGCGAACGCGGTTGCGCCGGGTTAGGCCGGCGTCTTTTGGGTTTGTGCCCTGGAGCAAGCGAACGTGGTTGCGCCGGGTTAGGCCGGCGTCTTTTGGGTTCGTGCCCTGGAGCAAGCGAACGCGGTTGCGCTGGGTTAGGCCGGCGTCTTTTACTCAAACCCTGTAAGTTGCACCGGGTTAGGCCGGCGTCTTTGGTGTCCGTGCTATGGGGCTAGCGAACATATATATGGCTCAAGTTTGGCCGTTTTTTTATGGTTTGAGGCAGCGCCTTTACGCGACTTACATGCGTTCCGGGAGATGTCTTTCACCTGCGCCTTTACACGTCTTACGACACGCAGGGAAGGCCGACGTTTTACCCGAACCCGTATGCACGAAGGGCCGTTGGGGTTCGAGCTTCTTAAGTCTGTATCCCCGTGGGGGACTTAAGCCTGGATAAAAGTGTTCGTGCTGTTGAGCGACCGAACTTATGTGTTTCGCTGGGCTGAGCCGGCATCTTTGAGCTCATGTTGTTGAGCGACCGAGCATATGTGTTACGCCGGGTTAGGCCGGCGTCTTTTCTGAAACCCGTATGCTTGATGGGCCGTTGGGGTTCGAGCTTCTTAAGCCTCTGTATCCCATGAGTGGGGGGTTTAAGGTTTTTTTTTGTGTGTTGGGTCGTGAATTCTTTAGTGTATGTCGCAGGACCCACTAGCCCCCCAAGTTTTTAGTTTACAGGTCGCGCCGTGATGACTAAAAACTTTAATAAAGTGGGTAAAAAGACCGCAAACTTTATTTTTTATTAATTTTTGCTAACAGGGAACATCCTCAAACAGTGGCACGTGGGCCTTATTGAATAAGGGAAATCAGAGCAATAAATGGGGGGACTCAGTCACTGGTGGTACTGCCTCAAGTGTTCGGCGTTCCACGGGTGCCTGATAGGAGTTCTATCCGTGTGTTCAATGTAGTAGGTGCCGTCATGTATGACTTGTCGAACTCTATACGGTCCTTCCCAGTTCGGGCCCAGGACCCCGGCGCCTTGTACTTGGGTGTTCTGGAACACGCGCCTGAGTACGAGACTGCCGACGGTGAAGATCCGCCTTTTGACTTTGGCGTTGTAGTATCTCTCAACGTTTCGCTTTTGTGCTGCGAGTCTGGTGAGGGCCTCGGATCTTTTTTCGTCGATTAGATCCAATTCGAGGCGTATGGCCTCGTCGTTTTCTTTTTCGTCGAAAGTGTCGACTCAGTAGGTGGGGACCTCCGTTTCCACGGGGACCACAGCCTCAATCCCAAAAGCTAGGGAGAAGAGGGTCTCTCCGGTGGCGTTTCGAACGGTCGTTCGGTAGGCCCACAAGATGAAAGGTAGCTCCTCAGCCCAGACGCCTTTTTTGGCTTCGAGCTTTTTCTTGAGGTTGCTTTTAATCGTCTTGTTGACGGCTTCCACTTGGCCATTAGCCTGTGGGTGTCGCGGGGATGAGAATGTCTTGCTTATCCCTAGTTGGGCGCAGATTTCTCTAACCCTGGCATTGTCGAATTGCGCGCCATTGTCGGTCACGATTGACGCGGGGATGCCATGGCGGCATATTATGGACTTCTAGATGAATTTTGTAGTGTTGGCCTCGGTGATTCTGGCCAGAGGCTCTGCTTCGACCCACTTAGTGATGTAGTCGATAGCGACGATGGCATATTCATATTGTCTCGGAGCTTTGGGAAGCTTGCTGATAATGTCTACACCCGATTTCGCAAAGGGACGTGGAACGACGATCATACCCAGGGGAGATGGCGGCTACCGTGGAACGTTAGAGAAACGTTGACACTTGTCGCACTTTCTCGCCCAGTCGTAGGCATCTCTTTTCATCGTCGGCCAGAAATAGCCTTGTCGGAGTGCTTTGAGCGCAAGGGACCTCCCAGCGGAGTGGTTCCCGCAAATTCCTTCGTGAATTTCGCGGAGGACCTAGGTCGACTCGACGCTATTGAGGCATCGGAGCAGCGGGGTTGAGTACCCGCGCTTGTATAAGGCTTCGCCTCTCAACACGTATTTAGATGCGAGGGCTTTCAACCTTTCGGCTTCTTTGCGGTCTTCAGGAAGTGCCCTTTTTCGCAAGAAGTCCGTAAGAGGAGTCATCCAAGTTGGATGAGCGGTGCTCTCAATCGTTCCTACCTCGTCATATGAGACGGATGGTCACGAGAAAGACTCGATTGGGATAGTTCCCAACCCGTCTTCGGTGATACCGGATCCGAGGCGAGCTAGAGCGTCAGCCTCGGAGTTTTCTTCTCGTGGGATCTGGATGATCTCGAACCAAGAGAAGGCATCTAACTTGGCATTTGTTTTTGCCAAGTAGGCGATCATGTTAGGTTCTTTGGCAACATAGTCGCCTTTAACCTGATTTACGATTAAGTGTGAGTCACAGTGTATTCGTAAATTCTGTACGTTGAGCTTTTGAGCGAGCTCAAGCCCTACGATGAGGGCTTCGTACTCGACCTCAATGTTGGAGGCCTGGAATCCGTAGTGGAGGGCGTAGTGTAACTTTTCCCGATCGGGATTTGTTAAAATCACACCGGCGCCTGCTCCTTGGGCATTAGATGCCCCGTCTACGTGTAGTTCCCAGATGGGACCCGTAGGGTCGACCTTTCTCTTTCGAGCCGACAAGTCGTCGGCCGAGTCGTCTTCTTCTCTTCCCATGTCGGGAGTGTAGGAGAATTCTACCACGAAGTCGGCTAGGGCTTGAGCCTTTATTGCCGGCCTCAGGTGAAACTCGATCCCGTACTCGCTCAATTCTTGGGACTAGATCGCCATGCGAGTCGATGTTCCCTTTTGAAGAGCCTTACCGATGGGGTGTCCTATTCGGACAACAATTGGGTGAGCTTGGAAGTAGGGGCGTAGCTTTTTGGCGGCTACGAGGAGAGTGAGAGAGAGTTTCTTGATCTCTGTGTAACGCGTTTCGGCGTCGAGTAAGGCTTTGCTCGCGTAGAAGATAGGCCATTGAACCTTATCTTCTTCACGGATCAGCACATCGCTTACGGCTCGTTCGGAGACGGCGAGGTAGACGTAGAGCGTCTCGCCTTCTTTTGGCTTGGAAAGGAACAGAGGTGTCCCGAAGTAGGCCTTCATTTCTTGAAAGGCCTTCTCGCACTCGTCCGTCCATATAAAGCCATCCGTCTTCTTTATTTCTTTGAAGAACGGTTGACACTTGTCGGTTGCTTTGGCCACAAAACACGAGAGGGCGGCAATCCGACCGGTCAGACTTTGGACTTCCTTGACACGTCGTTGAGATTTCATGTCAAGGAGCGCCTTGATTTTCTCGGGGTTCGCTTCGATTCCTCACCGGCTAACGATGTAGCCTAGGAACTTCCCGGATTCGACCCCGAACACACATTTGTTGGGGTTGAGCTTTATTTTGTACCGGCGACGGATTAAGAACATCTCCCTTAGGTTGTCTACGTGATTGGTAGCCAGTAGGCTTTTGACGAGCATGTCGTCCACGTATACTTCCATAGTCTTGCCGATTAGGTCGGCGAAGATCCAGTTTACCAATCGTTGGTAAGTAGCTCCTGTGTTTTTAAGGCCAAAAGGCATGACCTTGTAGCAGTAGAGGAGACGATCAGTGACGAAGGTCGTCTTGATCTGATCGGGCTCGTGCATTCGTATCTAGTTATAGTCCGAATAGGCGTCCATGAAACTTAGCAGTTCATCCCCTGCCGTGGCGTCGACCAGTTGTTCGATGCGTGGGAGTGGAAAGCAATCTTTTGGGCAGGCTTTGTTAAGATCTTTGTAATCTATACAAATGCGACACTTCCCATTAGGCTTTTTGACCATGACCACATTGGCCACACACTTGGGGTACTTGGCTTCTCGGATGAAACCAGTGGAGAGAAGCTTTTCGACTTCTTCGTTTATCGCTAGGTATCGTTCAGGGTTGAACGCGCGTCTAGCTTGTGCCTTTTCAGTGATAGTTTTGTCGTCATTCAACCGGTGCACAATCACATCGGGGTCTATACCAGGCATGTCTGCATGTGTCCATGCGAAGACATCCTTAAACCCCCGAAGGAAGAACGCGAGTTGAGTTTTGATGGCGAGAGGGAGTTGTGCTCCGATCTTCACCACCTGGTCAGGTTTAGCTTTGTCGAGAACGATCGAAGTGAGATCATCGGTGGTGTCAACTTTCAACCTCTCGATATGATCACGGGGGTCTAGTTCCCCGAGTTGTCGTGCGTCTTTTTGATCACACGGGTAGTCGTCTTCTAGTTGGTAGATCGTGTTAACCCTTTTTTCAGTGGGCTTGCCGTCCACGCCCTGGACGTAGCATATCCTTGCTTTGGTTTGATCGCCAGCCATGACGCCAATCCCCTCCTCGGTGGGGAATTTCACCAGTAGGTGATACGTGGATGGGATGGCCCTCAGTCTGTTCAACGTGGGTCACCCAATGATAACATTGTAGGGCGACTCCTGGTCGACCGCAAGGAAGGGGACCATGTGAACGACTTCGATACCTCCGATAGTTCCTAAGGTGACTGGTAAGTCAATGATTCCTTCAGTCATGACCTTTTCTCCCGTGAACCCAAACAGAGGTGTCTAGGTCGGGATAGGGCGGAGCCCCCCGAGCTTCATGCGCTCTAGGGTGGTCTTAAAAATTATATCGGCTGTGCTGCCGTTATCAATAAGAGTTGGCCACCTGGGCCTTAAGGACTGTAGCGTCATTATGCGGGTGCACAACTCGCTTGGCCTCTTCATTGGTGAATTGTATCGTCTCATGCGGTACGGATGGAGGTTTCTCATAGGTGAGGTTAACCTGCCCGACAAGGCCTTCTTGAGAGCTGGGCCTGAGGAGCTTTTTCCTTTGTCGGGCCGAGTCCCCGTCTTGCAAGCGACCTAGGATGGTGGTGACGACGTGGAGTTACGCATCGGCCGTAGCCGTGACCGCGGTGCGGTCTAGGGGTGAAATCGGTTTGGTTCGGTTCGGTTTTGGACCAATTTGAAAACCGAAACCGAATTTTCGGTTTTGAAAATTTTGGACCAATGACCGAACCGAATTGGTCAAAAACCGAAAATCGGTTAACCGAAAATTCGGTTAACCGGTTTTGTAAAACCGATAACCGATTTTATAACTGTTTTAAAACTGGTTAACCAGTTTCGAAACCGGTTAACCGAAAAAATCGGTTAACCGATTTCAAAACTGGTTAACCAGTTTTAAAGATGTTATAATTATCCAAATCGGTTATTCGGTTCAAATCGATTAACCGATTAAAATCGGTTATCCGGTTTAAAACTGGTTATTCGGTTTCAAAACTGGATAAAAAAAAATCGGTTAAATAACTGATAACCGAATTTTTGGAATTTCAAAACCGATAACCAAACCGATTCTTAAATTCGGTTTCGGTTAACCGAACCGAATTTTCGGTTTGATGACGTGTCACCGAATTTCGGTTCCGGATCGGTTCGGTTATCGGTTTAACCAATTTTCGGTCAATTTTTGTACACCCCTAGTGCGGTCAGTGTTAGCGTTGGTCCCTCCACCTTTCTCAGGCTGTGGCTCAGAAAGGGGGGAAAGCGAGGAAGAAACAGAAATAGAAACAACTTCAGAAACGCCTGTTGTCGGTGGGGGCCGCAGCACCGACCATGCGAAGGACAAACTCTTTGAGCTCGCCTTTTTGGATTAATGTCTCAATTTGCCTCCTAAGATGAAAGCATTGAGCGGTCGTGTGACCGTGATCCCGGTGGAACTCGCTATAATGGGATCGATCGAGAGATGCGGGCTGCCTTTCATTGGAGTAGGAGCGGTGAACTTGTCACGCGCCACAGCTTAGATCTGCTCTACTGGGGCGTTCAAAGGGGTGTAAATTGTGTAGTCTCTAAAATTTCTCGCAAGATGCGGCTTTTGAGACATAGGGGGTCGGCTATCGGAAGCTTGACCTACCTTGTTCACCCTTTTGTGGGGGTTGCCTGGCTCGTTGCCGGACTCATCCCGACGGCAGGAGCTTTGGTTGCTGCTCCTGTGGCCGTCGAGGTAATCTTCCACCCCCATGAAGGTTTTGGCTCGGTTCATTAACTCGGCCATCGTAGAAGGGACTCTGCCGACGACGGACTTTAAGAAGTCCCCAGTGTGCAAGCCCTCAACGATGGCCGTAATTGCGTCACTGTCGTCAAAGCGGTCAACCTTATTTGATTCTGCGGTGAATCGGGTGAGATACTGTCTCAAGGGCTCGTTATTCTCTTGCCTGATTGACCATAAGTACATCTTGGTCTTCTTTTGGACCATCGACGTAGCAAATCGTGCTAGGAACATGTCCTTCAGGTCTTTGTATGATTGGACTCTCCCTGGTCTTAAATTCTTAAACCACTCAAAACCGGGTCCGGTGAGGGTAAGCCTAAAAGCATGGCATAGAGCCCCAGGTGAAACGCCATGCATCATCATCCAAGTTTCGTAATGTTGGATGTGATATGTGGGATCAGTTTTCCCATTTTAGGGAGGGAGATTTGGGAGTTTGAAGTTTCCCGTGCACGCCTCAGCAAGGATTTGGGCAGTGAAGGGCGAGGAATATTCTTCTACGACCCCGTATGTATCACCGGCCAGGCCGCCCTTACGCAGATCACGCACTTTGTTACAAAGGTTGTGAATCATGGTGACGACATCGAGGCCAGTGTTGGGGGTCACTCCTTGTTCAGGAGGAGTCACCTGGCGCCTTTCATTCGACCCTTGAGCCGTGCGAGGGTCCCCATTGATTGGGGCCGCAGGGTTGTGACCCTTGCGAGCACTTAGCCTCTCCCGGAGGTCCTCGCCACGGTCGTTCCGTTAGGCGGTAAGCAGATCTCTAAGATCCGGTCCGGTGGTATGGGGGCGTGAGCTTCGAGCCACACGCCTCACTCGCCGAGTCGTTGGACCCTCACTGACATTGCCTCTTTGACTGAGTCAGTCATGGGTTGATCGTCGGGAGGTCTCTTCTTGAGAGGAGATCAGTATTGCCTTTGTTTTAGGCGGCGAGTTTGACGGACCGGCTTCGATCTCAACAAGGAGTTCCCCGTCTTTGGTGAGACAAGTCTCGATGTCCGCTGAAATTCCCAAGCCTTCATAGTCGGGGTCATAGTCATGTCCCTCATCCATAAGGTCCTCGGAATCCCTGTGGGGAGTGCCTTGCGTAGGCGCCTTGCTTGTGTTGTCAATGGTGCCCACAAGAAGAGTTGTAATCCTTATATTGTACATTTGATGTAATAAAGTCTCATGAAGACTCTTGCTTGTAATTGCTTATTCATTAATAAAAAGTTGAAACGTTCATTCATTCTTTCGTGTCTGTTTGAAGCTTTATGATAAAACATTAGTCTCTAGTCCATAAACAAACTAAACAACTTACGAAGAGGCAAATGTAGATTTGCATGAACAAACTCTTCGTAGTTTGCTTAAAACGATATATTCGCAATCTAAGGGTCAGAGGACTATTGACCTTAGTACGATTGTTAGGAGAATCTATGATGTCTGGTTATGGGGCATTGAGAGTTGGAGACTCTATAGTTCTTCTAGGTATCTTCCGAAGGTACTGAATTGACCAGTGCACTTCTAGAGACAAGATAAGAACAAACCATTTAACCTCTTATGTCTCGAAGTCACTACGTATGAATTGCATCGTGCTTACCTTAATCCTGAAATGAGACATGTCATTTCACACCTTACGTATTCTCATTTGAGAAAGTCAGAGTTCAGACTCACTATGTGATCCTGAACAAGGCCTATTGGTGTAGTACTAAGTTGTGAGAATGTCATGAGTAACTTTGTGAAGTTCTCATAGATATGGAATTCATGTACAAGATTGCTGAAATGCAATGTATATCACCTCGTGCTTTGTTCCTTAGAGTGTGAATAAATGAACTGGCCAGTGTCCAAATTGATTCCTGACTCTTTTGGATGAAACAATGTGACTTGTTAGCTCCTCGTCAATACATTGTTTCTAACTTATTCACAAGCGACAAAGGAGTTGAGGAAATAATAGCTAGAAGAGTAAAATGGTAATTTTGTAAATCCCGACTAGCTGATGATATTCATGAAGGGTAAACACTGATAATATTCTGTGGATACACTCATTACAATTAGGTTGAATTCTTGAGTAGAAAATAAATTCATTTGGACCGTGAGATTTTCAGTGTCAACTCTTTAGTGGAGTCAGTTGGCATTAAGCTAAACTTGGAAAGGTTAGTAAACTTATATGCTCATAACAGTTTTTATTTACATGTGCTTGCTCTTTGTCTAGGTTAGTAAAAACCGTTTTACTTGAAAAAGAAAAATTTTAAAATTCCGCCGCTTAACGAAGCGTTAAACTTTTTCTTAAACCCTAGATCAATTCCAACAGCCTGCCAGTTGGCGGTGGTACCTCACATTGGCTATCTTTAGTTGGCGGATTTTCTCCTCCATCTCAAGGATGCGGTCGTCCCGACTGTCCTGAGGTGGAGGGGGCGAGGGAGTATGGCTCTCGTCATTGAGAGACTCCTCATCGCCTGGCGCTCGAGAGCGCAGGAAGTATTTCTTCACTCCAGTTGCGTTTTCGGTGTTATTCACGCCCTCAGAACGAATAGGTGGTTGACCACTCATGTCTTTCTCAAGTTGAGAAGAAAGGGGTCGAGCTGTAGAAGGGATTTCGGGCTGTGTAAGTCGGGAAGCCCCTCCTTCTAGCGCCAAAATGTCATCGCACGAAAATGAACAACGATTAAACACCTCGGGCGGTTGGATCCAAGGCCGGACCAAGTGACCGTGCCCGGGCCAAAAATGGGAGCTCGTAGATCGAGCTGCACCCTCCAGACCCTTAGGTGTGTTTTGGGGGGGGGGGTGTGACCGTGCCAAAGGTTGACTGCCTACATACCCTTTAGTCGGGATCAGGTCAGAACGTAGTTCAAGTTTAATGTTGGGGGCTATCTTGGGGTCGGAGGCTTGAGAATCCAAGGCTTTAGAGTAGGACCGGCTCGTAGCTTCTAGTGAAGACTTTAGAGGGGTCGCTTGCCTCGTAGCTCGGAGTTCTAGCTCAACGGTCAAGAAGCAGGAGAGAAGTGTGTACTGCAGAAGCTCGGGTCGCAGAAGAGGAGCGTGCTCCCTCTCGTGGAGGGGGGTCCTTGTATTTCTGAGCCGAGGGAGGACGAGCGCGCGCTCTTGGAATGTCACAAGAGTGCGGGAGAGGAGAGAATTCTCGAGTGAGAGAGAAGTGTTGTGTGAATTTTGGGATGATTTGTCCTTCCTCCTAAGGGGGGTATTTATAGTGTTGGAGGGGCCTTGGGCCAACCCCCTTAAGGCCCACCGGGTGACCGGGAGCGGGGCGCGCGAGGCACAACGCCCGGACGGGCGCAGGGCGCGTGGAGCGAGATGTTTGGACTGGCGCGGGGCGCGCAAGACGTGATGCTCGGACGGGCGCTGGGTGCCCGGCAGCAGGTGTGCCCGGCCGAGGCAGCAGGGGCTCTCGGTCAGGGCAGCAAGGACACCCGGCCGAGATCCTCACAAATCGTCATTATTTTTTGCATATTCTAGCTTTGCCAAAGAAGCATAATCAGTCTCTCTAACTCTGGTGTACCTGTTATTTGCCTGACTTCAAGTAACTCCATAATCCAGACAAGCTCCTCATGTTTCCCTTTGAATGGAAAAGAACCTGCCATCTTCCAGAAACGTGCCGAATCATGACATCGAACCAAAGCATGCAACCTTGATTCCGCCTTCGAACTATATCTCTCGTAAATATTATCCCGAGCAATATGGAGCCTTTCCAAAGTGGCTTTCACCAGGAGCCAATTACTACATGCCTTCCATACAAAGGTTTTAACCTTCAGGGGTATTTTCAAGCCTATAGTAGTCTCCATCATTTGTTAGTAATCCCGGTCTCCGACGTTCCTTCTCTAACCCCTATGCAGCGAGCTATGTGATAGCCCAATTTCACTGTAAATTCCACGTTCCATGTGTAGTGCCAAATTCGAACATCTTCCGGATCCATTCTAGAGAACGGTATCTGAAATATCTCCGTAGCAACCTCCTTGCCTAATAACGTAGTGACGAATTTCTTATCCCACTCTCAGTTTGCAAGTTTCAGATCTACGACTCGAAGACCCGCTAGAATGAATGGCGGGTTTAAAAGTTTAGAATTGTTCCCTCGCGGAATCCGTCGATCCTCAATGATTTCCACACCTTCACCATTATCAACTCGCCATCTAGAACCTTTCTCGATGATGTCCCGACCCAATAAAATCCCTTGCCAAATAGCCGAGCCTAATTTTGAATCTGGGGCTCTTGTTGGAATTGATCTAGGGTTAAGAAAAGATTTAACGTTTCGAGCAAGCAGCGGAAAATAAAAAATTTCTTTTAAACAAGTAAAAACGATTTTACTAACCTAGACAAAGAGCAAGTACATTTTTTTTTATTAAAACTATCTAATAGCGATTGCACATTTACTAACCTTTATGAAGCTTGATCATTGAGAAGCTTATGGAGGTTGAATCGCTCGTCTCCCCATGCAGCTCGTCTTTCTTCGTTCTTCGGGAACTTGAGTAAGCACGAAAGTTTCTATCACATAAATCACTCGAGGTAAGAAGGAATAAGTGTTTGGGCACTTTTAAACATGACGACTCAAGAACAAGTCTTAGAGTCAAAGAGATAAAACACTAGGTCAAATGTGGACCTAGGTGCCAAAACAAAAACGAAAGGAGCTAGAGAGAGAGAGATAGACATGGGCGGCCAAGTCTAGAGAGAGAAGCTCTCAATCTCTAAAACTTTTGGGGTGATAAAACAATGAGAATGAGGGCCCTATTTATAGGATAGTGATTACCTTCAACAAGGTAGTTTCCTCTTCTATAGAATATCACATATTCATGAGCAAATATTGCCTTTATTCCCTTTAAGTCACACGGCCAAGGAGAGCTTCTAGAAGCACTTGGATTTGTTTCCTCTTTTGTTTTGCTTCTCCCTTGCCTCTTGTTGGCCACCCACTTCATTTCCTTATAGAGGAAATTTTGTTTCCTCTTTTTCTTTTGGCAAGTATCTTCATACATCAATGCACAAAATTGGTCTCTCTCTTTCTTTGATTTGGACGAGCAACATGCATCTAGAAGGAGCTTCTACATGTTTCTTCATTTGTTCATGACAACATAAGAAAAGTCCATTAAGAAATTTCAAGTAAAATTCCATGAAATGAAATTAATCCTCAAGGCCCAAATATATTGAAATGGCCGTGTGGAATTTGTCATCATATGAATATGTCAAAAAAATTTATTGACATTCATTTCGTCCTATGTCCAAAAAGACAAAAATACCCTTTAGACAATTTTCATAAAACTTGTCTCGTTCTTGTTTTGACTTAGCTTCTAGTTTAACTAATCCTACTCTATATGACTTGTGACAGTGACCTCATGGATCCAAATGAACAAAGCTTGAGCTAACACACTTGGACTCAAAAGTTCACAAACTTTTTTCCAAGTTTAGCTTAATGTCAACTAACACCACTAAAGAGTTGACACTAATAATCTCTCGGTTCAAATGAATTTATTTTCTACTCAAGAATTCAACTTAATTGTGATGAGTGGATCCACTGAATATTATCTATGTTTACCCTTCATGAATATCATCAACTAGTCGGGATTTACAAAATTACCATTTTACCCTTCTAGCTGTTATTTCCTCAACTCCTTTGTCGCTTGTGAATAAGTTAGAAACAATGTATTGACGAGGATCTAACAAGTCACATTGATTCATCCAAAAGAGTCATGACTCAATTTGGACACTGGCCAGTTCATTTATTCACATTCCAAGGAACAAAGCATGAGGTGATATACATTGCATTTCAGTAATCTTGTACATGAATTCTATATCTATGAGATCTTCACAAAGTTACTCATGACATCTTCATAACTTAGTACTTCACATAGTGAGTCCGAACTCTGACTTTCTCAAATGAGAAAACGTAAGCTATGAAATGACATGTCTCATTTCAGGATTGAGGTAAGCACGATGCAATTCATACAAAATTGAGTCATGACTCTTTTGGATGAATCAATGTGACTTGTTAGCTCCTCATCAATACATTGTTTCTAACTTATTCACAAGCGAAAAAGGAGTTGAGGAAATAATAACTAGAATGTAAAATGGTAATTTTGGTAATTTTGTAAATCTCATCTAGTTGATGACATTCATGAAGGGTAAACATAGATAATATTCAATGGATCCACTCATTACAATTATGTAGAATTCTTGAGTAGAAAATATATTCATTTGAACCGAGAGATTTCAGTGTCAACTGTTTAGTGGAGTCAGTTGACATTAAGCTAGAACTTTGAAAAGGTTTGTGAACTTTTGAGTCCAAGGTTGCTAGCTCAAGCTTTGTTCATTTGGATCCATGAGGTCACTACCCCAAGTGTTTAGAGTATGATTAATTAAACTAGAAGCTAAGCCAAAACAAGAACTAGACAAGTTTTACGAAAATTGTCCAAAGAGTAATTTTACCATTTTGGACATAGGATGGTATGAATGTCAATAAATAAGTTTTTTTTTGGACATTGTCATATGATGAAAGTGAATTTGATCCACACGGCCACACTTGAGAAATTGGACCTTGAGGATTGAATTTCATTCATGGAGTTTTATGTGAAAATTCTAAATGAGCTTTTCTTATGTTGTCATGAATAAATGAAGAAACATCTAGAAGCATGTTCTAGAAGCATAGAAACCGCCCAACTCAAGGAGAGAAATTGAGTTTATTTTGTGCATTGATGTATTAAGATACTTGCCAAAATAAAAAGAGGAAACAAATTTCCTCTACAAGGAAATAGATGGGCGGCAACCAAGAGAGAGCAAGCAAAAGAGGAAACAAATTTTCTTCTAGAAGCAAGAGGCTTGGACGTGCAAGGTGGGAAAAGAGGAAATGAAGATTTGCTCATTAATATGTGATATTCAATAGAAAAGATGAAACTACCTTTTGAAGGTTATCCTCTTCCTATAAATACCCCACCTCAGATCACAATTCACACACACAATTTTAGAGATTGAGATCTTCTCTCTCTAACCTTGTAGCCGCCCACCCTCTCTCTCTCTCACTCTATCTCTTCTTGTCCTTTTTGTTTTGGCACCTAGGTCCTCATTAGACCTAGCGTTTTATTTTAGCTCATTGGCTCATAGACTAGTTCTTGAGTCATAGTGTTTAAAAGTGCCCACACACTAAATCATGTCTATTCTCAAAGACTCTAGTGGTAGAAACTTTCGTGGTTAGTCACAGGTTCAAAGAAGACTAGTGGGAGAGGCGAGCTGCGTGGGAAGATGAGCGTTTCAAACTTCCTAAGGCTTCTCAACGTTCAAGCTACATTTAAGGTTGGTACCGAGTAAAAACTAAATGTAGTTTTAAAATTTTTAATTATACGCTCAATGCACTTCGTCTAGGTTGTAAAAACATTTTACGTGTTTTAAAGAATTTTTTTATATTTCGCCGCTTGCTAGAAGCGATAAATCTTTTTTTAATCCTAAATCTATTCCAACAAATGGTATCAGAACTATGGTCAAAGTATAAGCATGTGCATATAATTTGAAATATGAGTTTGAAAATCGTTTTCTTGAATTTACTCGAGTTATGTTTTTCCTAGAATTGTTATTTTAGATTTTTTTTAATTTATTGCTCATGTTTTTAAATTAAAAAGCATGTTGATATTTTAAAACCTTGGGATGATATTAAAACACATTACAGTTCTAAAAGTTTTTAACTTTTTCAGAATAAAAAACATGTTTTGATAAGTTTGAGAAATTTCGGGTAATTTTGTGACAAGTAATATAGTCTTGCTTGCTTTGCTTATTTACTCTCTTGTTTTTTTTATTATCTCTTGTGCTATAATATTACCATGTTAATAATACACATCCAAAAGACTTAACAACTCAATAAAACGTTATGTTACACTTAAATCTTTTGCACTTAAGTCCGGACCATATTTCTGTCCAGATTTTCTTGAGCTTAAAAAAATACATACTGTAAAAGGGATGTATCTTTTTGCTCGGAACTTGGATTTGAATGTTTCTTGAACCAAATTAAAGGTCTATGAGTCTACTTTCGAAAACAGTTAGAATTAGCTCAATTGGACATTAGAGACACTGTTTACGACAATTTTACTCCGAGATGTTCGTTGCCAGTGATTCCAGGATTTCTTGAAAATTTATTTTTGAATTTCGAATCCCGACTCCCATTCCAAGAGTTCTAGAACTCAAATGGAAAAATTAGCAGTACGCGAAAATATTTTCCTAAATGTTATAAACATAAAAGATTGAAAAGTTTTTATTTTTGAATATTTAATTGAAATTGAATTTTTACAAATCTAGTTTGAATTTTGAAAAACCATTTTCACTTTCAAACTTGAAAATATTTTGTCATCTAAATCAAATAAGTTTTCAAAATGTTTTCAAAACTATATCTATATTACTTATGTTCAAAATCTATTTAGTCTTGAAAATGTAAGTGGGAGGTCTCCTCGTAGACTAGTCGAAAAATGTAGGAAGATGTGTAATCTCAAACTTCAAGTGTTCAAATGAGTTAGAAGATCACATTTCCCTCATACACTTTCCCTAGTAGAAAATATAGGAAAATGTCTGAGTATGTACCTTGTGCCTTTATGCACTAACACTGCTCTTTCTAGAAACATGATGATCTAATGTTCAATTTCTAGAATTCCACTCTATCGCTCTATAACTAGGAAATGTGTCCCCGAAAATTATAAGAGACGATGTGCCAACTCTAAAAACTAAGTGGGAGGGTTATACTTGTTGTTTGCAACCCACGATCCCTAACACTAATGAAAAGTGCAATTGTCGCCAGACTAAGAGTTACCCTCATGGCCCTCTCTTAAATGCGAGTACTCAACAGCGCTTTGCTCTGATCATTGCGAAAAGAGCTACGTCCGAGAGTGAGACAATGAGACAAGGCCTCCCCTCGGTGGATTGTTTTTTCAAAGTCGATATCTTGGACTAAGTGGGTAGTTACACACTTAGACTCAATCCCTAGTACACTACTACAAAATTGATTTTCTGATGCGCAAGACTATCAGATGCGACTAGTCGCATCTAAATAACTTTTAGATGCGACTAGTCGCATCGGGTAGTCAATCAGAAGCCGAAAAAATTCGCTCAAATTGTCTTTTGATTTTGACAATCTGATGCGACTAGTCGCACCTGAAAATATGTTGAAACTTTCAGGTGCGACTGTGTCGCAAGATAGTTTTAAATTTTTAGGCGGGCCTCATCTCCCCCTCTTTTATTTCATTAATCTGACGTGGCGAATGAAATTTTTATTTTTTTTTAATTATAATCCGGTGCGACTAGACGCATCGGTAGAGGTATCAGGTGCGACTAGTCGCACCTGAAGAGGTATCAGGTGCGATTAAGTCGCACCTGATTATTAGGGTTTGTTTAAAAACCCAGGTCGACTCTTCTTCTCTGTAGCCGCTGAAACTTGTTTGTAAACTCGTTTTTCTCTCTCCCTCTCTGCGAACTTCTCTTCTCCGGTTGTAAACTCATTAGCCGACTCCACATCCATCTCCTCCGTCCATCTCTTCTCCGACTATTCCTTCGCCCAAGAACACTTCGCCGACCACCACAAGCGCCCGTCTCAGGTTCCGCTGCCTCAGGCAGCCACCGGACCACCACAAGCTCCCGCTCCGACATCCTCAGTCACCGCTACCGGACCTCACCATCTCCGCCGTCCCTGCTCCATCTCCGACAGCGCCTCAGCCACCGGACGTCACCGTCTCTGCCGTCCCTGCTGAATCTCCGACGCAAGGTTAGTGTTTTTATTTTTTTTCCTGTTTAAGTATATATATGTATATATATTACTAATTAATATATGTATATATGTGTAATAATATATGTATATATATATGTGTTTGTATATTGCATATATGTTTAGTTTATACGTGTTACTAATTATAGTATTGTATATTGTGTTAAGTAATTTTAATTGGATTAGTTTAATTTAATGTGTAACTTAATTAGTATTAATTTGATAATTAATTTAACATGTTTAGTAATTTGGTTAAGTTTAATAATTCTATTAGTTTCGGTTAAAAGTTTAAATTGATTGTAAATTTGTTAGTATTAATATGATAATTTTACATGTTTAATAATGTGATTAGTTTATATTAGGTTAAAATTAAGTTTTAATTGTTTTTTTGACATGTTTTGATATATAGTTTGTGACATTTTTAAATTTTTTGCTTTTAATTAATTTAGGTTAATTGTAAGTAAATTATTACCTTGAAATTGTAATTAGTTTAATAATTACATTTATGTTGCTTAGTTTATAATTAGTTAATTAATTTGTGATAAGTTTGTGTAGTTGATTTAACATGTAATGAAATTGTAATTTAAATACGAAAAATAGTTTTGTGACATGCTTTGATAGTTTGTGATATTTTGTTTATTTCGATTTTTCATTTAAAAATGTTGTGATCGAACAACAGAGGTTCGGTTTAGGGCTGAGCTAATTTATAGGATAGTTCTGGATGGTTTGTGTATGTTTTTAAATAGTTTTGCAGGTTTTTGGTTTGTCAGTATAATAGGGGAAACTCTGCCAAAATTTCGGTAGAGTTTCGAATTAATTAGTCTAAAAACTCCCAACTTATTCAATCCGAGCTCAAAATAACATAGAATTCATAATCTCTGTTTCATTTTGTTCTCCGTCGTCCTTTATCAATAACTCTTCCAAACTTTCATTTCTCGCTCTCATTCAGCGAAATGTCCAATCCAAGTAGAGATTGGATCACGGAGAATAATCGGGTGACATTGCAGTACAAAACCGGTGTTAACGAGTTTATTCGCGCTGCAAGAAGATTCCCTAACGAAAAAGCCAAATATCGGTGTCCTTGCAAACCTTGCAACAACTTGAGATGACACGACATCGGGGTTGTCAGGATTCATTTGCTGAACAAGAGGTTTACCCCAAGCTACACAAAATGGTATCATCACGGCGAGCTCGAGCGTGTCGTCCTTCCTCATGAAGAAGATTCCATCGGAGGAACAGATCAGAGAGGAATAGGAGGATTGCACGGTGCTGTGGAGGATATCAGGGATCACGAGGATTTCGACGATGCTACGGAGCCGACCCAGAGCGAGGTGCGTGCAGAGGAGCAAGTGGAAGACCTCTTCGCCGAGTTGGAAGCAGAATTGTACCCTGGATGCAAAGAGTTTTCTTCTTTGTCCTTCTTGGTTTCGTTGATGCACCTCAAAGTCACGAACCATTGGACGAACAAGTCGTTCACAGAACTCTTGCAGCTCTTGAAGAAGTCTCATCTAGCTGGTAATCGAATTCCGGAGAAGCATTACGAGGCAAAGGCGAAACTGAAGCGTTTTGGCATGGGATACGAGATGATCGATGCGTGTATTAACGACTGTGTCCTATTTCGAAAAGATCTCGCGGAAGCCGACGTGTGCCCAGTATGCAACGAGAGCAGATGGAAGCCAACTGGGAAAATGATACCGCAAAAGATTCTGCGATATTTTCCCTTGAAAGATCGATTGAAGCGGTTGTACGCGTCTCGACACACGTCGCTTCTGATGCAGTGGCACGAAAGAGATCGTGTCAGGGAAGTTAGTGTTCTACGACATCCTGCAGATGGTACGACGTGGAAAAACCTAGACGAGAGACCCAGGTTTTGTTGCAGAGCCTCGAAACGTGCGGCTTGGACTAGCTGCGGATGGATTCAATCTGTTCGGAGAAATGAGTCTATCGTACAGCATGTGGCCTGTGGTACTAACTGCGTACAACTTGCCGCCTTGGTTGTGCATGAGGAAAGAGTACTTGATGCTGACGCTTTTGATCCCGGGGCCTCACTCACCAGGAAAGGACATGGACGTGTTCTTGCAACCAATTATCGAAGAGCTCAAAGAACTGTGGATGATTCCGCGTTCGAGATGGCGCCAACGATGAAGTGTTTCGATTGCGTGCCGCGCTACTCTGGACGATTACCGATTTTCCGGCTCGATCCTATTTATCGGGATGGAGTGGCCAAGGGTATCTCGCTTGCCCGACGTGCAACCTTGGCACGCCGTCTTTGAAAGTCAGAAACAGGATCGTCTACTACGACCATCATCGATTCTTGCGTACGCGTCACCGATTGAGAAAAAGCACCGATCACTACAAGGATCGCCACGAGAAACGCAGTAAACCCGAGAAGTTGACTTCGCAAGACATACTCGCTCAGTTGGCTAGTGTGTCTTGCACGACAACTGGCAAACATGCTGGCTCCGTGGGCAGAAAACAAAAGCGAGCCGAGTGCGAACTAAATTGGGCCAAGAAAAGCATCTTTTACGAGTTGTCGTACTGGTCAGATTTGGAGTTGAAGCATAACATGGACTTCATGCACATAGAGAAGAATGTGTGTGAGAATCTTCTCGGAACCATGCTCATCTTAGAAAAGAAGAACTACGACACGGATAAGGCGAGGTTTGATTTGATGGACTTGGGCATCAAGACCGCTCTCCACTTGAAAAAACAAGGGGATTCGTGGTACAAACCGCGAGCATCGTACACCTTAAACCTTGATCAGAGGCAGCGATTTACCGAGTTCCTCCAATCTATCAAATTCCCAGATGGGGTCGCTGGGAATTTGAAGAAAAATGTGACTGCTGATGGAAAGCTCACAGGTTTGAAGTCACACGATTGCCACGTGATCTTGCAGAGGTTGTTGGCTGTTGTATTCGTCCTTTTGTGCCAAAAGAAATACATCAGACGATCTCCGAGCTTTGCAACTTTTTCAAGCTGATAAGTTCGAGAACCTTGAGAGTAGAAGATCTTGAAAATGCGCAAGAGTCTATCATCGAGATCTTGTGTAAGCTTGAGATGATATTTCCACCAGCGTTTTTCACGATCATGATTCACGTGGCGATTCATCTACCAGAGGAAGCGTTGTATGGTGGCCCGGTGCATATGCGGTGGATGTACCCATTTGAGAGATACCTTGGGACGTTAAAACATTTTGTCAAAAATAGAGCTAGACCAGAAGGCTCTATTGCGGAAGCTTATGTTGTAGAAGAAGCTCTAACGTTCGTTGCAAGGTATGTTGAAGATAAAAAAAAGTGTCGATGAAGTTCAAGTGCGAGAGCTCTCTGTTTTTCGATCCGAGATGTGTGTGCCTTATGGGATGATGAAACCGATAGTATTAGATGATGAACAGAAAGAGAACGCGGAGTGGTACATCTATACCAACTGTCCTGAATTGGATCCATATTTGACGTAAGTTATCGCTGAGAATGTGTTTCAATTCATTCTTTTTATATATTGTTATTGAAGTAATGTTTTTAATGATAGTGAGCATTTGGATCTCTTGAGCGAATCTGGAGTTCGCGATATTGAAGCGGAGCATAGAAAGAGGTTCAAAATTTGGTTTGAGAAGAAGGTAATAACACAATATCAATGCAATTTTTTGATAAACGCACAAGTGCTAATCAATGCTTTCTTTCGTAATCAGATTTTTGATATGAAAGCTAGTGCTTCTGACGTGTCTGACGAGCTCTATTCGCTTTCTATCGGTTCCCTTCAAGTCGCCTATCAATATCCGAGCTGCTTTGTAAATGGCGTGAAGTTCATCACTCGTCGTCGCGATAATCAACGAGTCACTCAAAATAGCGGTGTATGTGTGCTTGTGGATGATTTCACTTACTATGGTCGAATGGAAGACGTCATCGTCATGAACTATAGGCATAACTGTAGTGTTGTATTGTTCAAATGCATTTGGTATGGTGACAAGTATCATGCAAACCGACTAGTGCACACCGATAAGACTACTGGAGAAACGAGTGTTTATACTGCGAAACAGTGGTTTAAAGAGGAGCCGTACGTACTCGCGACTCAAGTCAAACAAGTTTTTTACATCGAAGATCTTGTTAAAGGCGGCGACTGGGAAATCGTCCAGGAATGCAATCATCGAGGGATTTGGGACATTCCTGAAGTTGACCCCTCCAACTCAGCCTCGATCCCATTGACTATAGAGTTGTCAAACATCGAGCGTTTGAATCATCGACACAAAACCGATGAAGCTGAGTTGGTGACTGTCGTTGACGATGATGAAGAAGATGATGAGGAAAATGAGAGACGGGTCGTTTTTGAGGGAGAAGATGTTGATGTCGATATAGAAGATGATATTAACATTATAGGCATAGATGACGATGAATGAGTAATATCTTTTTTGTATGTTTATTTACTATAGTATGTAACCACGGTTTTCCTCCGCCATATGTGAGGTTTGTTAATAATAAAATCTGTGGTGCCGTCCATGTTTTTTTTAAACAGAAAACTAATATTTATTTACTAATATTGTTCACATCTTACAGGATGTCAGATGCAGGTGGAGATGAGTCTCCGCTACACCGTTCAGGAGCAGGTGGAGATGAGTCTCCGCTAGAGACACCGGGTTCCCAAGGTCCTAAGAAAACAAGGGGACCAACAACCGGCTCTACTTCGGCAAAAGCAGCGCTTGGGGTACCCAATGTGAAAGTTGTTAAGTATGACCCAATAAACCAAACCTTCTACCAGGACGTAAGGAAAACAATGAAAAGGGTAGGAGTATTCAACAACCCCGTCGGCGCTTTGGTGAAAGTCCATATCCCGGTCACACTTCGTGATTGGAACGAAGTGACGCCCCAGATGTTGGGCAATATTCTGAGCGCACTTCATTTTGAGTACACTTTCGTGTACAAGGATGATGAGACCGAGGAGCTGCTTCCGGCGGATTGCTTTCGTCATTAGATTGACCAGACTATCATTCGCGATGCAAAGTGAATGAGGCGCAACCAAAAGTCTAGATTATCAGAGACTTTCTTAGGCAAATGTTGTGGGCAAATAAATGTCGCCAAGAAAGAAATCCCAAAAGGATATCAAAAAGACGATTGGGAGAAGGTGATAGAGGAGTTCGCAACTGACGATTGGAAGGTAATGTATAATTCAAAAAAATTATGTTATCTTCTATGAAATCAAATTATAACGCAATTTAATATGTGCAGAAAAAGTCTACTCGCAACACGGACAATTCAAAGAACAAGAAAACGAAGTCCACACAAGGGTCGATTTCTTTCTTGGCTCATCGACATTTGAACGTAAGTTTATTCTAATTTTGTAATATTTTTTTTTGCAATAAATACATTACTCCTATTTTCATAAGAACTGCAGAGTAGGGAAGATGGGACTTTGGCCTCGGCGTTAAACACGTGGGAGAAAAAACATCAAGATGATCAAGGCAATTGGACGACAGACTGGACGCAACAAGCATTTGTAAGTTACTTGTGTTAATTACTTAATAATCAAGTTTCGATAATCTTAATAATTTTTTTAACATATGTTTGAAGGCGCGAATTATGACTCAAGTCGAGGATATTCAGCGACAAGCAGCGGAGTCAGGCCAAAAGTTTGACATAGACCAGGCGAAGCAGTACGCGATGGATATTGTTCTCGGGCAACGTCGAGATTAGTATGTTGAGATAGGTCCCTCGATCCCGAGATCCTCGTATCTCTTGGCTCAGGCTCGGGACGACAGCTCGTCATCAGGTTCTTCATCGAGGCGCGTTCCAGATCCAGTGGTTAGTGAGCTACAAGCAGCGTTGGCTGCACAACAGGCCGCAATGGAAGAGATGAGGCGTGAGCAACGAGCTCAGATGGAGGCGTTTCAGCGACAGTTCTTTGCCTACACACAACAGCATCCGTCTCCCATGCAGACATCCCCCGCGATGATGCACCCTGGGACGACGCCGCCATTAGCTTCAATGCCGAATGTTCAGACGCCGCCATCCGCCTCAATGTGGAATGCTCAGACGCCGCCACCAGCTTCAATGTCGAATGCTCAGACGCCTGATTAGATAGAATTTCAGCGACATCGTTCGAGCGGCAGCGCACGAGGAAGATCTGGCGAAAGAGGAGGCTGTGCATTCAAGAATTGGAAGACTTCGAGTGAAAAAGGGAAACAAAAGGAATAGATTGTAATTTTTTTTAATTTATTGAACGTAAATTATCAAATTTTATGAATTTAATATTAGAATTTCTATTAAATTATTTATATAATTATTCTAATTAATATTATATAATTATTATTATTAAAATTATTTAATTAATTTAACAAAAAAATTATTTAATTAATTTTTATAGGCTGATTCTATTAGAATCAGCATTTTTTTAAAAAAACCTACAGACAATCAGATGCGACTCGTCGCATCTGATACTTTCGCGGGAAAAGTATCAGATGCGACTAGTCGCATATGATTGTACTGTAACCCGCCAAAATATTAGGCGTGGAATTACTATCAGGTGCGACTAGTCGCATCTGATACTTTTCCCGCGAAAGTATCAGATGCGACTAGTCGCATCTGATACTATATATCCCGCTTTAATATCTTATTTTGGAGTATATTTAGGTGCGACTTTTGGTGCGAGAAGTCACACCTAAACTGTCGCACCTGATAGTGATGACTTTCAGGTGCGACAAGTCGCACCTAAAAGCATTAGGTGCGGACTTTCAGATGCGACTTTGTCGCATCTAAAGTCGCACCTAATGACACTTTCAGGTGCGACTGTGGTGCTTTCAGGTGCTACAAAAGTCGCACCTGTTGCTATATTTTGTACTAGTGGTAATCCTCCCTCGAGGCCTTGCGAAAGGATGTGAGTGATAAAACTTTTTAACAAAGTGGTTAGTCAAAATTGATGTATTGACATCTTGGCTATGCATTAATGATGAGTCATTTACTTATGAAAGGAGACTCTTTGTGGCCTTCCCTCAAAGGAGTAAAGTGTCATATCGTTCATAACACCTTTGGATTTTTTCTGTCTTGTTAATCCTAAAAACTTAAACAAACTTATATCCTAAAGCAAAAGACTAATGATAAACTAGTTTCAACTTAACTTCAGCAAGATGTCTCTCAACCCTCTCTCAACCATCCTTTCCTCGAAGGCGAGAACTACATAGATTGGAAAAGTAACCTCGACATCATCCTTACCGTTGACAAGCACAAATGGGTACTCACCACCCCATGTCATCCTCAAACGAATGATGATTCGACTCAAGAGGACAAGGACGCCTTAGTGGCCTGGCTCCGCTCCGATGAGATTGCGAGGTGCTATATCTTAGCATCTATGAACAATTTAATGAAATAGCAACGTCGTGACATTGAGACAGCCATTGACATGCTCTACAATCTCCATGAGATGTTTGGAGGGCAAGGGCGTCAGGCCAGACAACAAGTAGTCCGACAGTTTATGAAATGTCGCATGAAGGCGGGGACTCCTGTCAGGGACTATATGATGCTGATCAATAGTTACCTGGATGAAATGGAAATCATAGGATCAGAGATTAACAGGGAGACCAAAATAGATATGATCTTGGAAACTCTCCCCTAGTCTTTTGATACCTTCAAGCTGAACTACTCCATGAACAAGCTAGAGTACACTGTTACCGAACTTATGAATGAGCTTCACACTGCTGAAGGTCTCACTAAGAAAAAGAGGAATCAAGGAGAGGCACATGCTACTGAGCACAAAGCCTCCACCTCTGGATCTAAGAAGAGACCTCACAAGGTCGAGAAAAAGAACTATCCTGCCTACCTCAAAGCAAAGGAAAATAGTAATGTACTTATTACCAAAGCATGCTTAGTAGGTGATAATGTAGCAACGTGGAGTCTTGACTCCGCTGCTACTAACCATATTTGTTGTTTCTTGACTGGTTTCAAGAAAACCAAAAGCTTAGAGGAAGGTGACTTCACCTTCAGATGGGGTGATGGGAGCCCAGTGTCAGCAAATGCCGTGGGATCAGTGACACTATCTTTTGAAGATCGAACTCTAAACTTGAATAATGTTTATTTTGTTCCTTCCTTCGGAAAGAACTTGATATCCGTTGCTCGTCTTTATGAGCAAGATTATTGTTTAAAGTTCATTAAGAATGGAATTCGAATTTCTCTTTCCAATGATTCTTTCGTCACTAATGCATGTATGAAGAATGCTCTTTTTTGTATTTAACTCACGCAACCTTCGCTTTTAGACACTGAAATAGATAATGATCTAGTTAGGGGGCCAAAGAGGATCATACTTTCTGATTACTCCGATCTAATAAAATCAACATATCTTTGACACTTAAGACTTGGTCATATCAGTCGAGACAGGATTAAGAGACTTGTGAGGGACGGTCCGCGCCGAGCCTCTGCAATAGGTTCATTGCCTACTTGCGAATCTTGTATAGAAGGAATGACTATGCGACCTTTTTCAGTTAAGGGTCGAAGAGCCACTGAGTTATTGGAACACGTACATTCTGGTGTATGTGGTCCGCTGAGTACACACACAAAAAGAGGATACGAATACTTCGTTACTTTCACCGATGATTACTCAAGATACAGTTTTGTCTATTTGCTCAAACACAAATCCGAGACCTTTGATGTATTTAAGGTATTCCGGGCTTTATTGGAAAAGCAAACTGGCAAACAGATCAAAACCCTTCGATCTGATCGAGGTGGTGAGTATATGTCTGGAGTGTTTGATGACTTTCTTAAAGAAGAAGGTGTCGCTTCTCAGCTTACAGCACCTGGCACACCTCAACAAAACGGAGTGTCAGAGAGAAGAAACCAAACTCTAATGGAGATGGTTAGATCAATGATAAGTTACTCATCACTCCCTATTTCCTTTTGGGGATATGCCCTCGAAATAGCATCTTACATCCTGAACCATGTCTCGTCTAAAGCAGTTCCTGGTACTCCTTATGAACGATGGACTGGTCGTAAAGTAAATCTAGGCCACATCAGAATTTGGGGTTGCCCTGCACATGTGCTAAGGCAAAAGACTAGAAAATTGGCTAACAGGTCAGAATTATGTCTGTTTATTTGATATCCAAAGGAAACCAAAGGTTTCACATTCTATAGTCCCGAGGATGATAAAAAACTTTCGTTAGCACAAATGCTCGTTTCCTTGAGGAAGACTTTATAAAAGATGTAAAACCTAGAAGCAAAATTGTACTTGAAGAAAAGTTGGGTGATGATACTTCTACCTCATCTGTAAGAACTGTTGTAAAATCTAAATGTAGTTTTAAAATTTTAAATTATACGCTCATGCACTTTGTCTAGGTTGTAAAAACGTTTTACGTGTTTTAAAGAAATTTTTATATTCTGCCGCTTGCTAGAAGCGATAAATCTTTTCTCAACCCTAAATCTATTCCAACAGTAACATGATCTAGAAGTCCATGATTACTTCAGGATATTAGATCAAGCGTCACTGTGACCATCATTAGCGGCCTCGACTAGTGCATCGTAACGGTCCATAACGACGCATCTATCCAAACCAAAGCATGTCCAGGTCGTACACCTTTCTGCAAGTGTATAATGCTCCCACTGAGTGATCAGCCCTCACTCATGTTCCAAATATATGACTTTAGATAAGGCTTTCCAGGCGTATATCAGTCATCAGCTAAGTTTTAGTTCACTGCCCGATCTCGGATGCCCAGCATGTGATTCAGTTTGATACGAAGACTATGGATGATAGTTGTTTATTGATTTTGAATGTTATCAGACCTCATCCCACTAATCATGTGATGCTGATAATGTAACTTCTTATATTATTTAGTAATCATCATCTTCTAGTGGGCAATATTCCTAACAATCTCCCACTTTGACCAGAGAAGATAAGTTACCGTTAGCCAATTTATTCGTAGCCATCCTAGAGATAGTTTCAGAAGTTTTGATCCAAGATTGATATTCACATGAATTCTCAATTTTATCATACTCCACAAATTATGTCAATTCGACTTACATCCAAATATATATATCCACAGTCCATGCTAACATGCAAGTGTTCTTGACTTACCTCTTAAGGTAAAGTCATATCACTCTTAGTAAATCATTTACTTTAGAACACTTTAACACTTTGTATGCTTTAGACTATACACCGGACTTTATATCTAAAGATACGAAGTTACCATATTCGTTGGTGTACATCTATTGGTACCTTCAATAATTTGCACCGTTGCATGCTCATATCTCATCACCACTAACCATAGTGTGATTAAATATGTTTTAATAAGAACTTTATTGACTTCTTCCATTACTTGGTTATTTATTGTGCATCCTTGGTAGTCAAGTAATATTCAATATACATGACTTTAAGGGTTTACAATTAAAAATTAAGTATCTCACTATTTCCATATTATTACAGTGTTTAAAACACTCGTTAGTAATCTCGAAAATACGACGTTGTCAAAAGGGCTAATTTAAAGTCCTTTATTGACAATGTCCGTATCCTCAACTTTGAGCTCATACCTTATCACAATAAGTATGTTTGAGACATTTATGGAACGAGCTTGTCGTTTCTAAACTTCAAGTTTCATAAATTGTTTTAGCTCAGTCAATCGTGTCATAATTAAGTCTATTATCCAACGGTAATAACTATCTCAATGATACGTGTATACAAAATAACAAACGTCGATCATTCCAAGAATATCGATTATAAAAAAAATCCATGAGCCATCATGATTAGTTGTTGAATTTTAAAGATCTACCTTTTAATTATAAAAGGTATAGTAGTTCCTAACTAATTAGATCCAATGTCAACCAGTCAATTATACATGCTCCTCAAAGGACACTTCATCTTATTTTAAATAAGATCCCAAATGAACTGGTTCGTGGTATCAGAGAGAAGAGCAACATCGTTGCCAATGTCTCTTCTCAAGGGCTCAATCCCTCAGTTACCATTCCGCATGGTTAAGGCTCGAACACATTCATTGTTCAATTTATAGATCTCTCAAATTCTTCAAGCTAATTGCTTGACAAATTGATCTACTAAATTAGGGTTTAATGACTTAAGACAAGTTAGTTTGTTCTTTATTAATAAAGATCAATTCTTTCATTAAAGGAAAGATGTTGTTGATGATTTAAAGACAATGATCTATTAATGGATGCTTTCAATTTAATGGCAAGTAATGCATACTTCCATTTATTGTACGATTTAATCGCTTATTAGATTCAATTAAGAATCTCATCATCAATGATGCATAAAATCATGTGAAGGATTAAGCTATCTTAATTTCGTTCAATAGCGACAAGATTCTAATTAAAGATGCTCCCACTTATTTATTGATTATTTATGGAAAGTCAATAATTAATTACATTTTCATTCATATTATTGTCATGATAGCAATATTAATTCATATTAAAGGATTCCATCATAAATGATGGTAATAGTCCTGTGAAGGACATTGCTTTCATTATATTGTTCAATAATGGTGAGATTCTTTTAAAGATGCTCTCATTTAATCCTTTGAACTATTGTGGCTAGAATCCTCTAAGGGATGCTCCCACTCAATAATATGATTCTAGTGACTAGGATCCAATAAAGGATGCTCCCACTTAATCAATTCTCTTGACTAGGTTCCTACAAGGAAGCTTCAACTTAGTTATTGAACTAGAGTGTCTAGGTTCTTATAAAGATCCTCCCACTCAATCATTGTATCATCAACACTAACTTTAAAGTTGTGTTATCTTATTATCTCTTAATCACACAAATCATTTCACTACTACAAATACAGTTTTCCGGTGCGGATGACTTTTGGGTGCAACTATTCGCACCTAAAAGTCGCACCAAAAAGACTTTCAGGTGCGAATAGTCGGACCCAAAAATCAATTAAGCGCTGGAAAATTTTCGCGAATTTTTTTGAATTTGGGTGCGACTTGTCGCACCCAAAAGTGTGTTAATACTTTTGGGTGCGACTTAGTCGCACCCAATACTTTCTCCAAAGTAATAGGTGCGACTAAGTCGCACCTAAATGACCTAAATTTTTCCTAAATTTTTCCGCGGCCAAACTCCCCCTTTTTTTACAAATGTCATTGGGTGCGACTTTCTCGCACCCGAAATCACTGACACAGGTCATTGGGTGCGACAAAGTCGCACCCAAATTCAAAACTCTGTATAAATTAAGCAGCAGCTCGGGTTTTCATTCTATCGCCAAAGACCCAAAAAAAAAGAACTCCTGCGATTTCTCTCTCCGATTTCTCTCCTGCATTTGCTCCCACCCCCGTCGCCGCCACCACTCCGACCGCCACCACTACCACTCTCTCTCAGCCTCCGACCGCTCTTCCTCGCGCGACCCCTCGATGCCTCTGCACCAACAAGTGGTGGCGCTACCACTACCACTCTCTCTCAGCCACCACTAGTGCGTGACCGAGCCTTACCGTCGCCGCCACACTCTTCTCTCCTCCTTCTTCCTCTCTTCTACCTCGCGAGCTGTTGGCCGAACCCCTCCACCATCGCGCGCGCTTCAGTCGAGGAAGCAACACCTCCGCGAGCTCGCCATGGCCACCGCCCGAGAAAGAGACGCCGGGAAGGAGAGATAACACGCCGAGGAGTCCAAAATTCACGAGAATCTCGGTAAGAAAATCAAACCCGAAATGGATTTTGAGATCTAGGGTTCTTGGTTTTAATTTTTGGGGGTTTTGAATCCTAGTTGAATTCAGTGAAATTGGTTAGTATTATATGTTGTTTGGACTCGATTGTTGATGTTTATAGCTCGAATTTGTGGATTGAACTCGAATTTCCTTGGTTTGGTAGTGTTTTGGCCAAAAATCTCATGAACTAGGGTTGGTTTTGGGGCTTTTCGAATTTCTGAGTGTGTGTGTGTTTGTGACTGTATTTGGTGTATAATTTATTGTTTTTTTTTTCAGTGTCGCTGTCCTGATCGAGCTGCTGTCCGATCGACCCCGACCACGAGCCGCTGTCCCTGTGTGTCTACGTGACTCCGCTTCCCTCGAATTGAGAGCCTCTCCCTCGTAATCAAGCCGGTTAGTCTCAGATTTTCGTATAGTATGATTAGTATAATTAGTCTTATTGTTAATTAGTTAGGTAATTGAATAGTTTTTTATATGTATATATGTATTAATAATGTAGTTAGTTTGATAAAATTGTTAATTATGAAATCGAGATTAATTTGATATAATTATAAAAATTGTTAATTATGTAATTGAAATTAATTTGATATAATTAGTAAAATTGGTAAAATTGTTAATTATGTAATTGAAATTAATTTGATACAATTATAATAATTGTTAATTATGTAATTGAAATTAATTTGATATAATTAGTAAAATTGGTAAAATGTTTTATGTAATTGAAATTAATTTAGTTAGTAATTTTTTAAGTGAATATCATATAATTTAAGTTATTTGTTCAATTGTTAATCATGAAATTGAATTTAGTTGAGTTATTGTATAATTTAGTTTTAGTTTACATATTTTTGATAGATGAGTTGATATTGTTGAATTTTTGTTGTAATCGAGCCACGGAGGTTCGATTTAGGGTTTAGTTGATTATTAAGATAGTTTTGGATGATTTGCATATGATTTTTAAATGAGTTTGCAGGTTTTTGGTTTGTTAGAATTATAGGGGAAATTCTGCCGAAATTTCGGTAGAGTTTCCAACCAATTATTCTCAAAACCCTAATTTTTTCAATTCGACTTCAAATAACATAAAATTCATAATTTCACCTTTATAGTTCTTCGTCCCTTAATTAGCAATAACTCTTAAGCCGCACTATTCGGCATCAGCGCCAACATAAGTAATCGATTTCAGTCGTCTTCGTCCCTTAGCAACAACTATTAATAATTGTTAATTTTCTCTTTCGTTTAGCGAAATCAATGTCCAATCCAAGTAGAGATTGGATCACCGAGAACAATCGGTTGTCCTTGCAGTATAAAATCGGAGTTAATGAATTTATCCGCGCTGCAAGAAGATTTCCGAACGATAATTACGAATATCGATGTCCATGCAAGCCTTGCAACAACGTGAGATGGCACGACATTGGGGTTGTAAGGCATCATCTGCTAAACAAAGGGTTTACCCCAGGCTACACGGAATGGTATCATCATGGCGAGGTCGTGCGTTCCGTCGGTCATCTTGAAGAAGTCCCCATCGGAGAAACAACCCAGAGAGGAGTAGGAGGAATAAATGCTGCTGTGGAGGATATAAGAGATCACGAGGATTTCGATGGTGTTACGGAGCCGGCTCCGAGCGATGTGCGTGCGGAGGAGCAAGTGGAAGACTTGTTCGCTGAGTTGGAAGCGGAATTGTACCCTGGATGCAAGGAGTTTTCGTCGTTGTCATTCTTGGTTCATTTGATGCACCTTAAAGTCACGAACCATTGGACGAACAAGTCGTTCACAGAACTGCTGCAGCTTTTGAGGAAGTCTCATCCAGCCGGTAATCGAATACCGGAGAAGCACTACGAGGCAAAAGCAAAGCTGAAGCGTTTTGGCATGGGATACGAGATGATCGACGCGTGCATTAATGACTGTGTCCTATTCCGAAAACATCTCGCGAACGTCGACGTGTGCCCGATATGTAACGAGAGTAGATGGAAGCCAACTGGTAAGAATATACCGCAGAAGATATTGCGATATTTTCTCTTGAAAGATCGATTGAAGCGACTGTACGCATCTCGACACACGGCGCTTCATATGCAGTGGCACGAAAGAGATCGCGTCAGGGAAGCTGGCGTTCTACGACATCCTGCTGATGGTACAGCGTGGAAGAATTTGGACGAGAGATACCCAGGTTTTGCTGCAGAGCCTCGGAACGTGCGGCTTGGGCTAGCTGCGGATGGATTCAACCCGTTTGGGGATATGAGCCTATCATACAGCATGTGGCCTGTAGTATTTACGGCGTACAACTTGCCGCCTTGGTTGTGCATGAAGATAGAGTACCTGATGCTCACGCTTCTGATCCCGGGGCCCCATTCACCAGGAAAAGATATGGACGTTTTTTTGCAGCCTGTGGTTGAAGAGCTGAAAGAACTGTGGGAGAATGGAGTCCGCGTTCGTGATGGAGCCATAGATGAAGTGTTTCGGTTGCGTGCCGCGTTACTTTGGACGATAAACGATTTTCCGGCTAGATCGTATTTATCGGGATGGAGCGGCCAGGGGTATCTCGCTTGCCCTACGTGCAACTTTGACACGCCGTCCCTAAAAGTCAGAAACAGGATCGTCTACTACGACCATCGTCGGTTCTTAAAAAGGCGTCACCGATTGAGGAAAAGTAACGATCACTATAAAGATAAGCACGAGAAACGAAATAAACCCGAGAAGTTGACTTCGCAAGACATACTCGCTCAGTTGGCTGGTGTTTCTTGCACGACTACTGGAAAACACGCTGCCTCTGTAGGCAAAAAACGAAAGCGAGCTGAGTGCGAACTGAATTGGACCAAGAAAAGCATCTTTTACGAGTTGTCGTACTGGTCTGAGTCGCAGTTGAAACACAACATGGACGTGATGCACGTAGAGAAGAACGTGTGTGAGAATCTTCTCGGGACGATGCTCAGCTTGGAAAAGAAGAACTATGACACCGAGAAGGCGAGGCTTGACTTGATGGACTTGGGCATCAAGACCGCTTTACACTTGGAACCAAATGGGGGTGGGTATTACAAACCGCGAGCGTCGTACGTTTTGACCCTTGAGCAGAGACAGCGATTTACAGAGTACTTAAAATCTGTCAAATTTCCCGATGGTCTCGCTGGGAATTTAAAAAAAATGTGACAACTGATGGGAAGCTCACAGGTTTGAAGTCGCATGATTGCCACGTGATCTTGCAAAGATTCTTGGCTGTTGGTATTCGTCCTTTTGTGCCACAACCAATACATGATACGATCACTGAGCTTTGCAACTTTTTCAAGTTGATAAGTTCGAGAACATTAAGAGCCGAAGATCTTGAAAGAGCACAAGAGTCTATCGTCGAGATCTTATGTAAGCTTGAGATGATATTTCCACCTGCTTTTTTCACGATCATGGTTCACGTGGCGATGCATCTACCAGAGGAAGCGTTGCACGGCGGCCCGGTGCATATGCGGTGGATGTACCCTTTTGAGAGATACCTTGGGACGTTAAAACATTTTGTCAAAAATAGAGCTAGACCAGAAGGCTCTATTGCAGAAGCTTATGTTGTAGAAGAAGCTCTAACGTTCATTGCAAGGTATATTGAAGATAAGAAAGTAGTTGAAGAAGTTCAAGTGCGAGAGCTCTCCGTTTTTCGATCCGAGATGTGTGTGCCTTATGGGATGATGAACGCGATAGTATTAGACGATGAGCAAAGAGAAAAAGCGGAGTGGTACATCTATACCAACTGTCCTGAAGTGGATCCGTATTTGGTGTAAGTAATCGATCCACTTGCTTCTCTAACTTATTTCATTGTTGTATTTTCTTTAAGCAATGTTTTAAACATGCAACAACGAGCATTTGGATTTCCTGAACGAATCTGGAGTTCGCGATATTGAAGCGGAGCATAGAAAGGGATTCAAAGATTGGTTTGCGAACAAGGTAATAACACAATAACCCGTTTTTTTATAAACACACAAGTGCTAACCAATACTTTGTTTCGTAATAACCAGATTTTTGAAATGAAAGCTAGTGGCTCTGACGTGTCTGATGAGATCTACTCGCTTTCTATCGGTTCCCTTCAAGTCGCTTATCAATATCCATGCTGCTTTGTTAACGGCGTGAAGTTCATTACTCATCGTCGCGATAATCAACGAGTCACTCAAAATAGCGGTGTATGTGTGCCTGTGGATGATTTCACTTACTACGGTCGTATGGAAGACGTCATAGTGCTGAATTATAGGTACGACTGTCGTGTTGTACTATTCAAATGTATATGGTACGGTGACAAGCACGATTCTCGGCGACTAGTTCACAACGATAAGACTACTGGAGAAACGAGTGCTTTTACCGCGAAACAGTGGTTTATAGAGGAGCCGTACATACTCACAATTCAAGCGAAACAAGTCTTTTACATCAAAGATCTTGTTTTAGGTGCTAACTGGGAAATCGTTCAGGAATGCAATCATCGAGGGATTTGGGACGTTCCTGAAGTCGACCCCACCACCTCAGCCTCGATTCCGTTGACAATAGAATTGTCAAACATCGATCGTCTGAATCATCGACATGAAATCGAAGATGCTGAGCTAGTAAATATCGTTGACGATGGTGAGGAAGACGATGATGATCATGAGGAATGCATCGTTTTTGAGGGAGAAGATGTTGATGTTGATATAGGTAGTGAACGATGAATGAGAACTATCTATGTAACCACGGTTTTCCTCCGCCATATTTGAGGTTATATAATAAAATATATCCGTGGTGTCACCCACGTTTTTGTATGATGTTGTTTCCTTTTGTTTTGTGATGTATGTTCACAAATGTTGTTTTATTTTATACGATGTCAATTTACAAATGTTGTTTTCATTTTATAGGATGTCGACCGCTTCAGGTTCTGGTGGAGATTCGCCACAGAGACCGGATTCTCAAGGTCCGCCACAGGAACCTGATTCCCAAGGTCCTAAGAAATCAAGGGGACCAACAACCGGCTCGACGTCGGCGCGAGCAACACAGGGTGTACCGGGTGCGAAGGTGGTCAAGTGGGACCCAACAAACCAAACATTCTATCAAGAGGTAAGGAAAGAAAATAAAAAGGTTGGACTATTTAACAACCGCCTCGGTGCTTTGGTGAAAGCAAATATCCCGCCTACGACTCGTGATTGGAGTGAAGTGACGCCCCAGATGTTGGCTGCTATTTTGAGCGCACTTCGTTCCGAGTTCAGATTTGTGTACACGGATCCTAACACCGACGAGGATCTGCCTGCGGATTGCTATCAGAATACGATTGATCAGACTATCATTCGGAATGCCAAGATCAGGCGACGCAACCAGAAGTCCAAGCTATCAGAGAAGTTCAGGTTGGAGTTTTGTGGGAGCACAGAAAACGCTAAGGCGGAAACACCACCGGGATATAAGAAAGAGGATTGGGAAGCGGTGGTAGACGAGTTCGCAACTGACGATTGGAAGTTACGTAATGTATGATTGTAATAAATCACAATATCTTTATCAGATTGAATAATGACAAAATTAATTATTTGCAGAAAAAAGCTAATCGCAACAAGGAGAATTCGAAGAAGAAGAAGACGAGGTCGACACAAGGATATCTTTCTTTCTTGGCTCATCGTCATTTGAACGTAAGTTATTCTAATTTTGAAATACTTAATTTGAAAGAAATTCATTACTTATATTTTCATAACAATTGCAGAGTAAGGATGATGGGACTTTGGGCTCCGCGTTAACGACGTGGGAGCAAAAACACCATAATAGAAAAGGTGAATGGACGACAGATTGGGCGAGACGAGCACATGTAAGTCATATGTGATAATTAAGTGTACGTTACTTACATAATAATTAATTTTTCATAATTTTTTTATGTGTAAAGGTGCGGATAGTTACTCTACTGGCGGATCTTCAGCGACAAGCAGAAGAGCAAGGCGTAGTCTTTAACCAGGACGCCGCAGAGGAGCACGCGATGCTAGAAATTCTCGGGAACCGTCAAGATTGGTACGTTGGAATAGGTCCAACGGTCCCGAGAACATCTTGGGCTATTGCTCAGGCTCAGGACGAAAGCTCGTCATCAGGCTCAGGCTCGTCGCGGCGCCGCGTTCCAGATCCAGTGGTTGGCGAGCTCCAAGCTCAGGTGGCGGCACAACAACTCGCTATGGATGAGATGAGGCGAGCCAACCAACAACAGATGGAGGAGGTGCAGCGACAACTGTTCGCATTCAGGCAACAGTTTTCGCCCTTGCCTCAGATGTCGCCCGGCACGATGCCACAGATGCCTCAGACGACGTCGTCGCCTCAGATGCACCCTATGTATCAGACAACGCCGCCATCAGTTTCAATGGCAGATGCTCAGACGACGCCGCCAGCTTCAGCAGATTACCAGCGAGAGCGTACGAGCGGTAGTGAGCGTACGAGCGGCAGTGGACGAGGAGGTAGCAGCAGTTCTGGAGGAAGATTTGGCGGAAGAGGGAGTAAATTGTTCAAGGATTGGTTTGAAAGGGAAAAGAATGAACATTTATTTTAATTATTTGTCGTACATTATAATAATTATTGTAATCGAACAACAAATGGTTAGTTTTTATTATTATTATAAATATTAATTAATGAATTTTCTAATTAATAAACTATTTAGTTATTTGATTACAATTATAGAATTCATATGAATAAAAAATAAAAATAAAATCTTAAAAAAACTATCGGGTGCGACTAGTCGCACCCATAAATTTGGCGGGTAGGCCAACGGGTGCGACTAGTCGCACCCAAAGACTTGGCGCGAAGGCCATTGGGTGCGACCAGTCGCACCCAAAGACTTGGCGCGACGGCCATTGGGTGCGACTAGTCGCACCCAAAGACTTGGCGCGAAGTCTTTTGGGTGCGACTAGTCGCACCCACAGACTTGGTGCGAAGGCCATTGGGTGCGACTAGTCGCACCCAAAGACTTGGCACGAAGGCCAACGGGTGCGACTAGTCGCACCTAATGGCCTTCCCGCGGATTTTTTCGACATCTTTTCTGACTTATGGGTGCGACTATGCGTGCGAAAATCCGCACCTAAAAGTCATGACCATCGGGTGCGACTAGTCGCACCCATGACCTTTAGGTGCGAACTTTCGGGTGCGACTTTGTCGCACCTAAAGTCGTACCTAAAGGTATCAATGGGTGCGACTTTCGACCTTTAGGTGCGAAAAAAGTCGCACCCAGTGCTGTTTTTTGTACTAGTGTTTGTCGATATGAGATAATTATTTAGACACTACCAGAGTTCTAAATATATATAGTTCTTATTATTTCATGAAACACATTTATAACAGTAATTTTAATAAAGCAATAAAAGATAATTAAAATTCTAATAGAGATTATTTAACTTGGATAATATAATTTTGTGCACCAATATAGTTAATGAACGGAAACAAGGTCCTTCATATTCTATACTCAATTAAGGCTTATGCATTTATGCATATTCAGATATCATAAAGGCAATTTAAGGCAATTCATAAATGAGTAGAGAAATATTTAATGACACATTCATATGTTCATAAATAATGTAATAAAACATAAAGAAAGGAAAGATTCATCTTATCTGGAATAGTCATAAAAGACTACAGTCCATAAAACCTCGGATTATTTGTGACACACCTCTCATGTTTAAAAAATAAATCCAAAAATGAAAGTAATAAAACTAGCGGGAAATTTTAGATCTTGAGCTGGAGCATGAGATTCTCAATAATTCGGGCTTGAATCCGACATTGCTCAGCAAGCTCACCAACACCATCGTGTTCCTCTAGATCTATTTTGCAACAAGAAAAGAAGTATGCTCATGAATAATTATCCTCAAAAACAATTTTAGGATATCATGAATTTTAAGGTACCATACCAACATTCTCCTTGTTCGTTTCAAGCTCGACTATGTATAAAGGACAGTTTCTTTTCCAATGGCCTTCAGTGTTGTGGTAGTGGCACTTGCCCGCAATTTCACGCTTCTTTTCTTTTCCTTTTCCGCTTCTCTTGAAGTTTCTCCTTTCCTTGTTAGCGGGAGCTTTCCCCTTCGAAGTACTAGGACGTGCCTTTGATGACCCAGCTCTAGAAGACACATTCTTCTGGGATTTCGGCAAAGAACTTTTGTCACCATACAGAACCGATCCTTTGTTCTTTCCTTGACGAGTAATAGACTCGAAAGTCTATAACTCATTCAATAGATGAGGCAGTCCATACGTCAACTTATTCATGATATAGTTCGACGTGAACTGTATGAAGTCACTCAAAAGGGAATTAAGGATAATTCCCACCTGAGCGACCTCATCCATCAAAGCCCCATGGAGTTCAGCTTCTATGAAATAATTAGCCATCTTCATGACATGATCTCTCACAGGAATTCCCGCAATCATCCTAGTGCTTGTGCACTTACGGGTGAGTTCAATACAGGCTTGCTCCCTGTGCATCCCAAACATTTCCTGCAGCGAGTCAAGGATCTCCACAGCAGTCTCTTTACCTTCCAACTTTGTTCGCAACGCATCAGATATACTCGCGAGCACGTATGCTATGGATTTGTTGTTACCCACTATCCACCTATCAAAATCATCCTTATGCGATCAGGATGAATTTGATGTCGCAAAAGGAGGTCTCTCTTCAGTGAGGATAAAGCAAATGCTTTCACTCACTAGCACAATATTCAGGTTAGACTTCCATTTCGGGAAGTTCTCACCTGTCAGGATGTCTTTCGACAACATGACCATAATAGGATTTGACATGATTACTAAAAATATAAAAGCACATATATATTAGCAATATGAAAAGAAACAAGTTATCAATAAGATTTAGGAAAATAAAAACATAATGCAACTAACCACGGGATAAAATACTAAAGAAAAGGATCCAGTTTTTATATTCAATGGTAATCCACCAATAGCCACAGTCCGTCCCACTATGGTGGCGTAACGGAGTGCACCTAGTGAAAATCGAGAACCATCTCAGATTAGTGAACAATCGTGGTTCATGACACATCATAACTATGTTCACTAACTACCAATTAATTAGGAATCTTTGAACACATGAGCAACCACCGGCTGGATTCACGCATGAGTCAACCCAACATTTGAGTAGAAAAAGTTTAGCCCGAATTCAACTCCCCCACCTATCGCTAGAGACACAACCTTGTTATTGGAATCAGAAAAGCATGTCCTTAGGAGCAGATCACCATGTCTAAAAGACCGCCGATCAAGCAAGGATCTTTCCTCCTCACGGTATTGTGGCAATGTTGGAGGTCTACGACTCAATACACTTTCAGTATTATTATTTTTCTCCTAGCATTAACTTTAATCTAGGTCATCCACTCGAATTATCTAATCATATTAAAAACTCGAGTGTTTCTAAGCTACTCTGAAAAACAATTAAGTTTCCATATAGCTTAGTTATTAGGAATTCATGACAACTAGTCTTGATTATCCTAATAGTATTCTTTCACGGAAAAGCTTCTAGCGAGGAGGGAAGACATAGTCTTTTAATAACCCCCAAGCCTAGCCTCTTATCGGCTTGGTGACAAATCTCTCTGATCCGTTCAGACGAGTTTAAGAAAACTTACAGTTTTTGGCTCACGAACCGAAAAATTTCATAATCCGTCTTCGTCTTGAACGTACAAGTCTCCACACGATCAGATCTAGAATTCTTCCTTCAAGGACTCCATGTGATGACACCAAAGTCTTCCGAAACGTAATTTCCGAGGAAGATAAGACAAATGAGTAGGCAACTTGTATCTCACTAGATCTGGAAACGGGGTGTTTCCGATCTCTCTCTCTTATTTCTAAGAATGGAATTGAAGCAATTCCGAGGGGAGGGAGATGAAGCAAAAATCGGCACACCCTAGGCATAGGAGGCCACGAAATTTGTGATTAAATTAGGTTAAAATTTGCTCCTCATCAGCCCTCTATTTATAGCAGTTCAAAAGGTATCTTATAGAATATTCCAGAATATTATAGAAAATATTATTTCCTTTTATTGTGTTCACACTAATGGATTAAATCTCAACCCATGGATCTCAACAAGTGAATCTTATTATTCCTCTCATCCGTCAGATCAGTATCTATGATTTTATTTTATACAACAGTATAAAATATTTGTTGTTGAGAAATTTTAGGAAAATATATTCTCCTAATATTAAGCCTAAATATTAGGAGAGAATATAGGGCAGTCATATTTCCTATTTTTTCTCCTTTAATTTAGGAACAGAAAAACAGAAAAAAAATACTGGTTCTACAACCAGTACAAAAATCGCCTATACCAAGGTAGGGAGCCCAAAAAATTTTCTTTTTCAAAGCCCAATAGCTTTAAACCCATTTAACACATATTTACTTATCCAACAATAAACATAAAGTTTATTTACTTGATCTAGCAACAAATAAATAGCATTGCCTTAAATATTTATTTAATTCTCAAAATTCTCTTTTTGGAATTAATGTTGTCAATCACTATTATAGCAAGTAAGATTATAATAATAAAACATATTATTATATTAACGTTCTTATCTGCCGTTATCGAAGACGAATCGGGGACTATGGACCTAGTAGTAGAAGCTTAACAATCTTGATAAACAAAAACAATATATTCTTTTCTCTTTTCAAATTGAATTGTCTAGTCTCTTTCAATACTCCACCGTGTAATCCAAGACTGAACCCTTCTTTAAAACTAGAATTATCTTTACTCATCCTGAGGAGTGTCGACTGATTTAATCAATATGTGATCATGACCCTCCAGGTTCTGCCCGTATCGAGATAGGTCAATTTGTTCTGTTATACCTTTCTCGTTACATATAAGCCCTAAGCATCGTTGCTTCCCGAGCGAAAGATTCAACCGAATGTAAGCCAACTTCGGAAGTATGCACAATCAATCGGTTCTGGAATCCACCCTTAGGTGAGAAAATATTTACCTTATTTTAGGAAGGCTGGATTCCGTATCTGTAAAACACTTTCTTCTACAATAATGTCCCGACTTTCCAAGACACCTATTTGATCAGCACCTTACTAGCCTTTAACATGGTGAGTCAAAGAAGCCGGTAACATGATCTTGAAGTCCATGATTACTTCAGGATATTAGATCAAGCGTCCCTATGACCATCATAAGCGGCCCCGGCTAGTGCATCGTAACGGTCCTTAAACTATGCATCTATCCAAACTAAAGTCTGTCTAGGTTGTACACCTTCTGCAAGTGTATAATGCTCCCACTGAGTGATCAACTCTCACTAATGTTCCACATATATGACTTTAGATAAGATTTTCCAGGCGCACAGTCATCGACCAAGTTTTAGTTCACCGCCCGATCTCAGATGAAATTTATTGCTCTCGGTGGCCTTGAATCCCAAGGCCCGCCGCTTCAGTAGGGGGCAATGAACGAATCCGATTTTTCAGAAACATCCATAGCAGAGACATAAATTTCATAGCTGTAATTGACACTAACCTTTACCGTGGTTTTTTATTGCACTGTGAAGGCTAGCGCCGAATGCCCAGGATCAATGACAGCTAGGCACGGGTCTGCTATTGTTGTCGCACGAAAATGAACAACTATTAAAAACCTCAGGCGGTTCGATCCAAGGCCGGACCAAGTGATCGCACCCGGGCCAAGAGTGTGAACTCGAAAGTCTCGAGCTAGGTTCTCTCCGATCAACCCGCCTCTCGGGAGAGGTAGGGGGTGAGGAGGAGGAGTGACCGTGCCTTGGGTGTCGGCTGCCTACGTACCCGTGCGTGGGATCAGGTCAGAACGTAGTTCAGGCGCGTAAGACGCGTTATGAGGCGTAGAACCTTGGTGGAGAAACGTGGGCTCAAGATTAATCGTTTGATCAAGAGAGGCGGCACTCGGGAGTCCCCGGAAAGCACTTCAAAATCTCCGAGAACGAGAAATCGAGGAGAATCCGCTTCAGGCCAAGGATGGCATCCAGAAAAGCAGAGAGAAGTCTCAAGTTTCTTGAGAATGAATGGGATGGATTTCCCCTCAATGAGAGGGGGTATTTATAGTAGTTGGAGGACCTAAGGAGGTGTGTTTTTCGGCTTGTCTACAAAGAGACCTCCCACTAAAATTTTCAAAAGCATATAGATTTTGAACATATGTGATATAGATATAGTTTTGAAAACATTTTGAAAATTTATTTGATTTGGATGACAAAATATTTTTCAAGTTTGAAAGTGAAAACGGTTTTTCAAAATTCAAACTAGTTTTGTAAAATTCAATTTCAATTAAACTTTCAAAAATCAAAAAATTTTAATCTTACACATCATGTTTATAATCTTATGAAAAAAAATTTTGCTCAAGAAATTTTTCTCATTAGAGTTCTATAACTCATGGTAGTGGGGCTGAAAATCCGGAATTCTAAAAAACTGGAGTTTCGGAACAGCCGCGCATCTCGGAGTAAAATCGCCATAACTGACGGCTCCGATGTCCTTTTGACCTGAAACCGGTGGCATTGGAAAGAGGACAGACAGAGCTTTAATTTGATTCAAAAATCATTAAATTTAGATTTCTGAGAAGAGAGTTATACCACTTTTACTGCGGGTTTACTTCAGCTCGAAGAAAAAGAAATAATTAAAGCTTGGTCCTTTTTTTTTTTTAGGTGCGAAAAAGAATCGAGTGTAACGGAACGTTTTATGAAGTTGTTAAAGATTTTATTTTTGTTTTATTAGCAAGGTAATAACATGATATAAAAGAAATAACAACAAGCATAAAACGATTCAAGTAAAAATAAGAAACTAGTAAGACAAGAAAACTAGTCACAAAATTTTACTCGAAAAATCTCAAACCTTTAAAACACGTTTTTCAATATAAAAATTAAAAACTTTTAGAACTGATTCTAATGTGTTTTAATATCATCCCAAACTCATAGAAAATCAACATGATTTTTAATTTAAAGGCAAGAGCAATAAATTAAAAAAAAAATCTAAGAGAACAATTCTAACTTGTCACAAAATTAGTAAACTTTCGAAAACGATTTTCAAGCTCATATTTTTAAATACATGTACATGCTAATCTTTGACCATAGCTCTGATACCATTTGTTGGAATTGATCTAGGGTTTAAGAAAAAGTTTAACGCTTCGCAAAGCGGCGGAATTTTAAAAATTTTCTTTTCAAGTAAAAACAGTTTTTTACTAACCTAGACTAAGAGCAAGTACATATAAATAAAAACTATAATGAGCATAGAAGTTTACTAACCTTTCTTGAAGCTTGATCTTTGAGAAGCTTTTGGAAAGTTTGCAACGCTCGTCTCCCCTCGCAGCACGTCTCTCTTTCTTTCCTCGGCAACTCGAGCAACCACGATGGTTTCTATCACTAAATCACTCAAAATAAAAGGAATCAGTGAGTGGGCACTTTTAAACACTACGACTTAAGAACGAGTCTTGAAGTCGCAGAGCTAAACTCTAGGTCAAATGAGGACCTAGGTGCCAAAACAATAAAACGAAATTGAAGAGAAAGGGAGAGAGAGGATCGGCCAAGTCTAGAGAGAGAAACTCTCAATCTCTAAAACTTTGGAATAAATAGAATGAGAGGAATGAGGGTCCTATTTATAAGAGAAGGGTTGGCCTTGGAAAGAAGTAGTTTCCTCTTATTTCAGAGCCTTTATGAGCAATCCCTTATTTTCCAATTCTCCATAATGGGCGCCTATCTCATGCACATCCCCAAGGGATTAGTTTCCTCTTTTATTCCATGCCTTGCCTTTGACTCTCTCTTTGCCGAAATTCTACTTTCGTCATAGAGGAAATTTGTTTCCTCTTTTTCTTTTGGCAAGTATCTACATACATTTATGCACAAAATAATCTCCCTTTCTCTTTGGGTAGTGGGCGCCTATCACCTTCTAGAATGGGCTTCTAGAAGCTTTTCCATTTGTTCATGACAACATGAAAAAGGCCCATTAAGAATTTTCATTAAAATTCTTATGAAATGAAATTAATCTACAAGGCCCAATGATCAAGTCATGGCCGAGTATTATTAATTCATCAAATGACCTTGTCAAAAAATTTATTGACATTCATCTCATCCTATGTCTCAAAAGACAAAAATACCCTTTTGACAATTTTCGTTCTTGTTTTGACGTAGCTTCCAGTTTAACTATTCCTAATCGATGCGATTCGTGATAGTGACCTCATGGATCCAAATGACCAAAGCTTTAGCTAAATACTTGGACTCAAAAGTTCACAAACCTTTTCCAAGTTTAGCTTAATGTCAATTGACTCCACTAAAGAGTTGACACTGAAAATCTCTCGGTTCAAATGAATTTATTTTCTACTCAAGAATTCAACCTAATTGTAATGAGCGGATCCACAGAATATTATCAGTGTTTACCCTTCATGAATATCATCAGCTAGTCGAGATTTACAAAATTACCATTTTACCCTTCCAGCTGTTATTTCCTCAACTCCTTTGTCGCTTGTGAATAAGTTAGAAACAATGTATTGACGAGGAGCTAACAAGTCACATTGTTTCATCCAAAAGAGTCAAGACTCAATTTGGACACTGGCCAGTTCATTTATTCACACTCCAAGGAACAAAGCATGAGGTGATATACATTGCATTTCAGCAATCTTGTACATGAATTCCATATCTATGAGAACTTCACAAAGTTACTCATGACATTCTCACAACTTAGTACTTCACCAATAGGCCTTGTTTGGAATCACATAGTGAGTCCGAACTCTGACTTTCTCAAATGAGAATACTAAGGTGTGAAATGACATGTCTAATTTCATAATTAAGGTAAGCACGATGCAATTCATACGTAGTGACTTCGAGACATAAGAGGTTAAATGGTTTGTTCTTATCTTGTCTCTAGAAGTGCACTGGTCAATTCAGTACCTTCGGAAGATACCTAGAAGAACTATAGAGTCTCGAATTCTTAATGCCTCATAACCAGACATCATAGATTCTCCTAACAATCGTTCTGAGGTCAATAGTCATTTGACCCTCAGATTGCGAATTTATCGTTTTAAGCAAACTACGAAGAGTTTGTTCATGCAAATCTACATTTGTCTCTTCGTAAGTTGTTTAGTTTGTTTATGGACTAAAGACTAATGTTTTATCATAAAGCTTCAAACAAACACGGAAGAATGAATGAACGTTTCAACTTTTTATTAATGAATAAGCAATTACAAGCAAGAGTCTTCGTAAGACTATATGACATCAAATGTACATAAACACACACTACAACTCTTCTTGTGGGCACCATTGACAACACGCGGAGGCGTCTTAGTTGAACGCTCGTTCCTGTTTATGTTCGAGTGTTTTGTTTTGGTGGAGCGTACTTTCTTGAGGATTTTGAATGTATTTACCGCTGCCTATGTCACTAGCCCCCCAAGTTTTTGGGTTTATAAACGTTATCGAAAAACTTTGATAAAGCGGATTTTGAAAGAAAAACCTCGAACTTTATTAATATTGAAGAAATTTGAAATCCTAAAACATTGGCTCGTAGGCTTTATTGAATGTTGGAAAGCAAATAAATAAAATGGGGGGAAGCACTGGCTACTGGTAGTACTGTCTCAAGTGTTCCGCATTCCACAGGCGATGGATCGGTGTCTCGTCCGCGTATTTGATGTAGTATGTCCCGTCATGTATGACTTGGCAGACTTTATGGGGTCCCTCCCTGTTTGGGATGAGGACGCCGGCACATTGCACTTGGGTGTCATGCAGATGTCTTCGTGATTTTGCGGAGGACCTTGGTCGACTCGACGCTATCTCTAATTTTGGAGATCATGTTAACCATCTTTCTAGCGGTTTTTCCATCGATTCCTTGGATGTAGCATATTCAGGCTTGGGATTGATCTCCAGCCATGATGCCGATTCCATCCTCGGTAGGGAACTTCACTAGTAGGTGGTATGTAGAAGTAATAGTCCTTAGTCAGTTCAGCGTGGGTCGCCCAATGATGACATTATATGGCGACTCCTGATCAACCACTAGGAAGAGGACCATGTGAACAACTTCAATGCCTCCGGGAGTCCCGAAGGTGACCGGCAGATCGATGATGCCTTCTGTCATGACCTTCTCCCCAGTGAACCCGAACAAGGGCGTTTGGGTCGGGGTTGGGCGTAGCCCCCCGAGCTTCATGCGCTCTAAGGTGGACTTGAAAATTATGTCGGCAGCACTGCCGTTGTCGATGAGAACTCTTTTCACCAAGTTATTAGCCACTTGGGCTTTGAGCACAATCGCGTCATTGTGCGGCTCCACAACTCGCGTGGCTTCTTCGTTGGTGAAGTACATCTTCTCGTGAGGCACGGACAGAGGTTCTTCATAGGTGAGGTTGACGTGCATAGCAGCGTCTTCTTGAGATACGGCCCTTAGGAATTTTTTTCGTTGTCGGGCTGAATCTCCATCTTCTGGGCCACCCAGTATGGTGGTTACAACGTGGACCTGTGGATTGGCATCGGCAGTAGCCGTGGTTCGGTTGGCAGAAACGGCTGTTCCTCCTCCCTTTCCAGACTGTGGTCTGTTCGAGGTGGGGCCCGCAACGCTAATCATGCGTAACACGAACTCTTTTAGCTCACCCCGTTGGATTAATGCCTCAATCTGCCTTTTAAGACTATGGCATTCAGAGGTCAAGTGACCGTATTCCTGATGGAACTCGCAATATTTAGATCGATCGCGAGTCGCGGGATCTTTGCTCATTGGAGCCGGGGGAGTGAATTTGTTACGTGCCAAAGCTAGGATTTGATCTGGCGTTGTGTTTAACGGTGTGAACGACGAGTAGCCCTTAAAGTCTTTCGCAAGTCGCGGCTTTTGGGGCATCGGAGGTCGGCTATTAGAAGCCTGACCCCCTCGGTTTCGTCTTTTACAGGAGTTGCCTTGCTCGTTGCTAGGCTCGTCTCGGCGGTGAGGGCTTCGATTATTGTCCTTGCGGCCATCGAGGTAATCTTCGACTCCCATGAAGGTCTTGGCTCGAGTCATTAACTCGGCCATGGTAGAAGGGACACGGCCGACGATGGACTAAAGGAAGTCACTTGTGCGCGAGCCTTCAATGATGGCAGTGATTGTGTCTTTGTCGTCAGAGCGGTCGACCTTATTCGATTCTTCAGTGAATCGGGCGAGGTATCGTCTAAGAGACTCGCCACTCTCTTGCCTGATTGACCATAGGTACATCTTGGTCTTCTTTTGGACCATAGATGTAGCGAAGCGTGCTAGGAACATGTCCTTCAGGTCTTCGAACGATTGGATGCTTCCCGGCCTTAAGTTCTTGAACCACTCGAAGCCGGGTCCGGCGAGGGTAAGACTAAAAGCTTGGCACATAGCGCCGGGAACGACACCCTGCATCGTCATCCAGGTTTCATAGTGCTGGATGTGGTAAGCGGGATCTGCTTTCCCATCATAAGGGGCGAGGTTCGGGAGTTTGAAATTTCCCGTGCATACCTCGGCCAAAATCTGAGCCGTGAAAGGCGAGGAATTCTCCTCAACGACCCCATAGGCACTTCCACCTATTCCATGTTCTCGGAGATCTCGTACTTCATTTCGAAGATTGCGGATCATGGTGACCACATCGAGACTGGTAGTCGGAGTAACTCCCTGTTCGGGAGGAATTTCCTGCCGCCTTTCATTAGACCCTTGACCCGTGCGGCGGTTCCCGTTAGTTGGGGCTGCTACGGGGATGTTTGGCCGACAGCTTAGTCGTTCTCTTAGGTCGTCGCCACGCTTGTTGCATTGGGTAGTAAGATGATCCCTAAGATCCGGGCTTGCTGCACGGAGGCGCAGGCTTCGTCTAAGACGGTGCGCTCTTCGCGTGCCGTGACTTTCCGCAACATTCTCCCTTTGACCAAGTCGGTCATGGGCCAACCGTCGGGAGCTCCCTGCTTGGGAGGCCGCAGCTGCATTCCCCGACTTCGGTGAAGGATCGAAAGGACCGGCTTCATTCACAGCGGGGAGTTCCCCGTCCTTTGTGAGAGAAGTCTCGATATCCTCCGAATCATCAGCACCCTCGTAATCTGGGTCGCGGTCGCGGCTTTCCTCGTTGAGGTTCTCGGGATCCCCGTTGGAGATCACCACGTCATGCGTAGGTCACTCTGCAGCCAGTCGGTTGTGGTACCTCGCATTCTTCGCCTTCAGTTGGCGGATATTCTCCTCCAACTCCATGATGCGGTTGTCCCTGCTATCAGGAGATGGAGATGGTGAGCGGGTCGAGCTCTCTTCATGGAGCGACTCTTCGTCACCATGCGCTCGGGAGCGCAAGAAGTACTTTTTGGTCCCAGTGACGTTATCAGGGTTGTTTACGCCCTCAGAACGTACGGGTGGTTGACTACTCATCTTTTCTCAAGTTCGAGAAAGTTGAGTTTGTAGAAGAAAAGAAGAAGATTAATAGAAGGGATTTTGGGCTGAATAGGTCGGGAAGTCCCCTCCTTCTAGTGCCAAAATGTTGTCGAACGAAAATGAACAACTATTGAAAACCTCGGGCGGTTCGATCCAAGGCCGGACCAAGTGATCGCACCCGGGCCAAGAGTGTGAACTCGAAAGTCTCGAGCTAGGTTCTCTCCGATCAACCCACCTCTCGGGAGAGGTAGGGGTGAGGAGGAGGAGTGACCGTGCCTTGGGTGTTGGCTGCCTACGTACCTGTGCGTGAGATCAGGTCAGAACGTAGTTCAAGCGCGTAAGACGCGTTATGAGGCGTAGAACCTTGGTGGAGAAACGTGGGCTCAAGATTAATCGTTCGATCAAGAGAGGCGGCACTCGGGAGTCCCCGGGAAGCGCTTCAAAATCTCCGAGAACGAGAAATCGAGGAGAATCCGCTTCAGGCCAAGGATGGCATCCAGAGAAGCAGAGAGAAGTCTCAAGTTCCTTGAGAATGAATGGGATGGATTTCCCCTCAATGAGAGGGGGTATTTATAGTAGTTGGAGGGCCTAAGGAGGTGTGTTTCTCGTCCATGTGGGACTAGAGAGCGCGCTCCCCTCGAGGTGGAGCGCGCCCCGCCAAGAAGTGGAGTGCGGCGCGCGCGCCGTGCGCGATGGCGCGGCGTGCCTTAGACTGGTGCGGCGCGCCATGCGCGCGGGGGTGTACTTGATGGCGCGGCGCGCCTCCAACTGGCGCGGCGCGCCATGCGCCATGCGCGCGCGGTGTGCTTGGTGGCGCGGCGCGCCTCCGACTGGCAGGCGCTCCATGCGCCATGCACACGTGGTGTGACTGGTGGCGCGGCGCGCTTCCGACTGGCGCGGCGCACGGCATGCTACGTGTACGGTGCATGGCCCGTCTCATCGGACTCTTGTGCGCCTTAGGGGTCTTCGGATACCACTCTTGTCACGCGAAATATGAAGGTCTCTACTTGACGAGAGTGACTCGATTCGGTGAGCAAGGCTCAACTCGACAAGAGTGACTAGAGGCATGACTCGAGGAGAACTACTCGAAGCTCGACTCGAGGAGCGACTCGAGGCTTGACTCAAGGAACGACTCGAGGAGCGACTCGAGGAGCGACTCGAGGAGAGCGATTCGAGGCTCGACTCGAGGAGAACGACTCGAGGCTCGACTCGAGGAGCGACTCGAGGCTCGACTCGAGGAGAATGACCCGAGGCTCGACTTGAGGAGAACGACCCGATGCTCGACTCGAGGAGAACTACTCGAGACTCGACTCGAGGAAAACGACTCGAGGCTCGACTCGAGGAGATCGACTCGAGGCTCGACTCGGGGAGCGACTCGAGGCTCGACTTAGGGAGAATGACTCAACTCAAGGAGCGAAGCTCGACTTCAGGAGCCGAGAGTTTGGCACGAGGACTTGCCAATCGACTCGTGATGGAAGGCTTGCCACTTTTCAGGACCTCCGGCCTGACCATCGGCCCTTAGAGCGGCGTGTCTTCTCGGCTTTCCGGATTTTTCCAAAAACGACCGACAACAGCTATAGCTTCATGGCTGGTCTCACAACCAGAAATAGACGTGCTAGCACTTACAGATTATTCATAAGTATAAAATCTAAAAACCTTACAAAACTAGCGTCTATTGATGTTAATTAGCGAATTTGGACTTCATGAGGAGGTCCTCGTTAATCCGTGAGTGCAAGTCTTTGATCAACGACAACCAAATCTCAGGCAGCCACCGTTGTATGCCTTGATACCAACGAGGCGTCACTCGCGATTGTCATGATTTGATGGACTACACACAACAACCACAAGAGAAAACAAATTCTCTAATTTGTTTAACAAAATCTAGATAAAAAATATTAAATAAAAATAGAAAAACTCGGTTTCGGAGCCCGAAATACCGGAATTAGGCTAAAATCATCGAACACTTAAGATATAGTAAAAAGGTTCTTTTCAGGCCTGTGTCCACTAAAAAATCATTACTAATTTGCGAAATTCTTCGTCGTGTTCAGGTACTACCACCATTAAACTAAAACTAATTATGGAATTTGAGTGTGTTTCTAACATTACCTTTATTCACTTTCAGGCAGAAAAAAAAATGTGCTAGTTTCTAAAAAATGTCTTCCACCGTCATTTCTTGTAATATCATTAAAAATGAATTTCATATGTTTTATATTAGAAAGATTTTTTATGTCTATAGAATCGTAAAAAGAATAAAAAATAAAAAAAGAAGAAGTTTAAGAGGTGGTTTTCACCACGGTAACCTCGTGTGCTAGATATAAAATGAACAAGCACTATTTTCTTATAAAACCTTCATATGTATATATTAAAAATTTATGTTTTAAGTCTATTTTTAAATTTTGTTTTATATTGTACATTATTCTATATAGCAATACCGTTGGTATTTCCATAGATCACCCGCATTTCTGTCGAAAAACAAGTTTTCCTGTTGGCTCTTTTTCATAATTGTATCCATGGAATTTCATCTCATCGACATTCATGTCATCCGACAAATCATTAGCAATCGGTATTTTAGAAATTTATTCAACTAAATAATATTGAATTAAAAAAACTATCTTATTTGTTAGTAGTGGAGCCTAATCTAGGGAATTGGAAAAAGTCCCACATCGGTTAGGGAGAGTAACTTTGTACAATTCCTTAGTATATATAAAGGATGCTATGTGTTGTATTCTTTGTACCCAAAATAGAAACACTTGTACTTGTAAATACTTTCCCAATTGGGTTTATAGTTTTGCAGCGACAAAGTGGATGTAGCTTTCTCATTGAAAGTGAACCACTATAAATCTTGTGTCCTTTTTTCTTTGCTATTTATTTTCGTTTTCTGTTCGGAGAGAGGGTTTGACAAAGTAAACCCAACAACGGTTTGGGCGAACTGACGAACTAAAACCCAACAGCTGAAGCGAGCTGTTAAGACGAAGTGACGAGGTCAAATCTCAACAACTGGTACAAGAGCTTCTAGGTTTGCAGTTTCTTATTGAAACGGAGTGCGGCTTGTGGAGAAGAAGCGACGTAGAAAACAATGGGAGGTGAAGAGGGCACGGTGCACGGGATCGGAAAGTTCGACAGGTCGGACTATGCATTATGGAGAATGTAGATTGAGGATTATCTGTACGAAAGAAAGCTTCATCAACCGTTGAGCGAGAAACCAGAAAAGATGGATGAGGCAGATTGGAATCTCCTCGACAGGTAGGTTCTGGGAGTCATTCGACTGGCGCTATCGAAGAACGTAGCTCACAACGTGGCAAAGGAGAAGACCACGGCGGGAATGATGAAGGTCTTGTCAGACATGTACGAGAAACCCTCGGCGAGCAACAAAGTGTTTCTGATGAAGAGGCTTTTCCACTTGAAGATGGATGAAGGAGCCGCGGTAGCCACTCGCGTGAACGAGTTCAACACAATCGTCAACCAACTGTTATCGGTTAAGATCGAGTTCGACGACGAAGTGCGAGCTCTGATCATGCTCACGTCCTTGCCAAACAGCTGGGAGCCGATGAGGGCCGCGGTCAGCAACTCGGTTGGAAGTGCGAAGTTAAAGTTCAACGACGTACGAGATCGCATCCTCGCTGAAGAGGTGCGAAGAATTGATTATGGCGAGGTCTCGACGAGTTCGGCCTTGAATGTGGAGAACAGGGGAAGAAACCACAGCCGGAATCAGAACCGAGGGAAGGATAGGTCGAAGTCACGGAGTGGGCGAGGTCAGTCCAAGTCGGGGAGATCCTTTACGTGCTGGAATTGTGGCGAGTCTGGCCACTGTTGGAATCGATCTAGGGTTTAAGAAAAAGTTTAACGCTTCGTTAAGCGGCGGAATTTTAAAAATTTTCTTTTTAAGTAAAACTAGTTTTTACTAACCTAGACAAGAGCATGTACATGTAAATAAAAACTAATATGAGCTATTAAAGTTACTAACCTTTCTTGAAGCTTGAACCTTGTAGAAGCTTTTGGAAAGTTGCAACGCTCGTCTCCCCTCGCAGCACGTCTCTCTACCTTTCCTCGGCACCTCGAGCAACCACGAAAGTTTCTATCACTAAATCACTCGAAAAGAAGGAATCAGTGAGTGGGCACTTTTAAACACTACGACTTGAGAACGTGTCTCGAAGTCGCAGAGCTAAAGACTAGGTCGAGTGAGGACCTAGGTGCCAAGACAAGAAAAAAATCGAAAATAAACTAGAGAGAGAGAGAGAGGATTTCGGCCACAAGTTCTAGAGAGAGAGTCTCTCAAATCTCTTAAACTTGGATGAATGAAAATGAGAAGAATGAGGCTCCTATTTATAGGAGAGGTCTCACCTTCAATAAGGTAGTTTCCTCTTCTATAGAATATCACATATTCATGAGCAAAATAACCCTTATTTCCCATTCCTCTTAGGCGCCCAAGGCAGCCTTCTAGAAGGCTAGGATTTGTTTCCTTTTTTGTTCCTTGGCTTGCCTATTAGTCTCTTGGCCGATTCCCTTGTGCATCTAATATGCAAAATTTGTTTCCTCTTTTTCTTTTGGCAAGTATCTAAATACATTTATGCACAAAATAATTTCTCTTTCTTGGGTATTATGGGCGCCCAACATGTCTAGAAAAAGGCTTCTAGAATTTTCTTCACTTGTTCAAGACAACATAAGAAAAGGCCCATTTAGAATTTTCAATAAAATTCTTATGAAATGAAAATAATTCACAAGGCCCAATGATCAAGTCATGGCCGAGTGAAACATGTCATAAAATGACATTGTCAAAAAAATTTATTGACATTCATTTCATCCTTTGTCTCAAAAGACAAAAATACCCTTTTGACTATTTTCGCTCTTGTTTTGGCTTAGCTTCCAGTTTAACTATTCATATCGATGTGATTCGTGACAGTGACCTCATGGACCCAAATGAACAAAGCTTTAGCTAAACACTTGGACTCAAAAGTTCACAAACCTTTTCCAAGTTTAGCTTAATGCCAACTGACTCCACTAAAGAGCTGACACTGAAAATCTCTCGGTTCAAATGAATTTATTTTCTACTCAAGAATTCGACCTAATTATGATGAGCGGATCCACTGAATATTATCTATGTTTACCCTTCATGAATGTCATCAGCTAGTCGGGATTTACTAAATTACCATTTTACCCTTCTAGCTGTTATTTCCTCAACTCCTTTGTCGCTTGTGAATAAGTTAGAAACAATGTATTGACGAGGAGCTAACAAGTCACATTGTTTCATCCAAAAGAGTCAAGACTCAATTTGGACACTGGCCAGTTCATTTATTCACACTCCAAGGAACAAAGCATGAGGTGACATACATTGCATTTCAGCAATCTTGTACATGAATTCCATATCTATGAGAACTTCACAAAGTTACTCATGACAGACTCACAACTTAGTACTTCACCAATAGGCCTTGTTCGGAATCACATAGTGAGTCCGAACTTTGACTTTCTCAAATGAGAACACTAAGGTGTGAAATGGCATGTCTCATTTCAGGATTAAGGTAAGCATGATGCAATTCATACATAGTGACTTCGAGACATAAGAGGTTAAATGGTTTGTTCTTATATTGTCTCTAGAAGTGCACTGGTCAATTCAGTACCTTCGGAAGATACCTAGAAGAATTATAGAGTTCCTAACTCTCAATGCCTCATAACCAGACATCATAGATTCTTCTAACAATCATACTGAGGTCAATAGTCCTTTGACCCTAAGATTGCGAATATATCGTTTTAAGCAAACTACGAAGAGTTTGTTCATGCAAATCTACATTTGTCTCTTCGTAAGTTGTTAAGTTTGTTTATGGACTAAAAGACTATGGTTTTATCATAAAGCTTCAGACAAGGAAGATTGAATGAACGTTTCAACTTTATTAATGAATGAATAGGCAATTACAAGCAAGAGTCTTCATGAGACTTTATTACATCAAATGTTCAAAATAAAGACTACAACTCTTCTTGTGGGCACCATTGACAACAGCCACATCACGAAGTACTGCAAGAATCCAGCCAAGTAGAAAGGCGGTGCCCACGCCGTCACTAAAAATTTAGCAGATGCGTTACTGCTAACGGTGGACAGCTCGATTGACTCTTGGGTGCTCGACTCAGGAGCGTCTTTTCACACCACCCCTTACAGCGACATTCTGGAGAATTATGTCGCAGGAAATCACGGGAAGGTCTACGTGGCTGATGGCGAGCCTCTAGACATTGTTGGTGTCGGCGACGTCAGGCTGAAGATGGGAAACGGGCAAGTCTGGAAGATCAACAAAGTCAGACACGTGCCGAAGTTGATGAGAAACCTAATCTCGATGGGTCAGCTCGATGATGAAGGCTATACCACGACGTTCGGGAACAACTCGTGGAAAGTGTCAAAGGGAGCTAAGGTGGTAGCTCATGGACAGAAGACAAGCACGCTCTACATGACGTCGAGCTGCAGAGACATGGTGGTCGTGGTCGACAACACCGCGCGGACTGAGCTGTGGCACCGCAGGCTCGGACACATGAGCGAGAAGGGGATGAAGATGCTGGTGAAAGACGGCATGATCCCGGAGCTGAAGGCGGTGGAACATCACCACTACGAGAGCTGCATTCTCGGGAAGCAGAAGTGAGTTAGCTTCACGAATGCGAGCACAGAGCTGAAGGCGGTGAAACTCGAGCTGGTACATACCGACGTATGGGGACCAGCTCCAGTCCCTTCACTTGGGGGATCTCGCTACTATGTGACACTCATAGATGATTTCATGAGGAAGGTATGGGTTTACTTTCTGAAGAATAAATTTGACATATTCGCTACCTTCAAAAGGTGGAAGGCGATGGTCGAGCTGGAGACGAGCTCGAAAGTGAAGTACGTCGACTCCGACTTCAAGCGGTATTGCGCTGAACATGGGATCAAGATGATGAGAACGATCCCAGGAACTCTCCAACAGAACGGAGTAGTGGAGCGAATGAATCGCACGCTGAATGAACGACCTCGGAGTATGCGAATTCACTCCGGCCTACCCAAGATGTTTTGGGCCGATGCAATCAACACGGCAGCCTTCTTGATAAATTGAGGACCGAGCGTTCCTTTGGATTTCAAAAAATTCCAGAAGAAGCATGGAATGGGAAGAAGGTAAACCTTTCTTATTTGAAAGTGTTTGGTTGTTTATCATATGTTCATATTGATGAATCTGTTCGAAGTAAGCTCGATCCGAAATCTAAAAAGTGTTATTTCATTGGTTATGGTGACACTGAGCTCGGCTATCGTTTCTGGGATGCCCACGCGAGAAAGATAGTCCGAAACATGAATGTTGTCTTCAACGAGCAGACGATGTACCAGGACGAGCTGAAGGGGAGCTCGACGAGGAAAGCTCCTGAAGGCGGGAAGTCAATGATCGACCTTAAAGACTTCTCGATGACCGAGCTAGAAGAAGAAGACACTTCGATGACCGAGGTGAGATCGGGCCGAGCTGATGGCGGTCACGAGTTCGAAGAAGAAGACACTTCGATGACCGAGGTGAGATCAAGCCGAGTTGATGACGGTCACGAGATCGAAGAAGAAGCTGATGAGAACACCGTGCTCGAGGTGAATCAGCGGACTCCGATCACCGAGCTGCGGAGATCGTCAAGAGTCAGAAAACCGGTACACAAGTTTTCTCCGTCTCTCAACTACATCCTCCTTACCGACAGAGGAGAGCCGGAGTGCTATGAAGAGGCTATGGAGGTCAACACCTCGACCAAGTGGGAGCTCGCCATGAAGGACGAGATGGATTCATTGATCACGAATCATACTTGGGAGCTGGCGAAGTTACCAGCTGGGAAGAAAGCACTGCACAATAAGTGGGTGTACCGGATAAAGGAGGAGAGCAATGGAAGCCAACGGTTCAAGGCGAGGCTGGTGGTGAAAGGTTTCCAGCAGAAGGAGGGAATTGATTTCACATAAATCTTATCTCCGGTCATCAAGCTCGTGACGATCAGAACCGTGCTGGGATTAGTTGCCAAGGAAAATCTGCATCTGCAACAGATGGATGTGAAGACGGCATTTCTTCATGGTGATCTCGACGAAGAGATCTATATGAGGCAGCCCGAAGGCTTCGAGGTGAAAGGAAGAGAGGAGCTCGTGTGCAAGCTCCAGAAGAGTCTCTACGGGCTGAAACAAGCCCCACAGCAGTGGTGCAAGAAGTTCGACAACTTCATGAAGCGAGCTGAGTTCGGCAGATGTGAGGCCGACCACTGCTGCTACTTCAAGAGACTTGAAGACTCCTATGTGATTCTTCTGCTCTACGTCGACGACATGCTGATCGCAGGTGCCAACCTATACGAGATCGACGAGCTGAAGAAGAGATTGTCCGAAGAGTTCGCGATGAAGGATCTAGGAGCTGCGAAGCAGATTCTCGGGATGAGGATCAAGAGGACGAGAGAGAGCATCGAGCTCTCACATGAGGAGTACGTGAAGAAGGTGCTCCAACGCTTCAACATGGAGGACGCGAGGTCGGTCAGTTCGCCGCTGGCCAGACACTTCAAATTGTCCAAGCAACAATCGCCAGTAACAGAGGATGAAGTGGCGTACATGGACAAAATCCCCTATGCTTCGGCCATCGGAAGTTTGATGTACGCAATAGTGTGCCCGAGGCCGGACATTGCTCATGCAGTGGGAGTTGTCAGCAGGTTTATGAGTAACCCGGGGAGAGAGCACTGGGAGGCTGTGAAGTGGATCCTCCGATATCTGAGAGGCAGCTCGACCTCGGCGTTGGCATTCAGGAAGTCCGAACTAGGACTCCAAGGTTACGTCGATGCTAACAATGGGGCCGACGTCGACAGCAGAAAGAGCACGACCGGTAATGTCTACACATTCGGAGGGACAGCTATCAGTTGGGTGTCGAGGTTGCAGAAGATCGTTGCTTTGTCGAGCTATGAGGCAGAGTATGTGGCCATCACCGAGGCCACAAAGGAGATGATATGGCTACAGAATTTTCTGGGCGAGCTGGATCAAGACCATGAAGGGAGTGTGCTGTATAGTGGCAACCAGAGCGCCATTCAGTTGGCGAAGAACCCAGTGTATCATGCGAGAACATAGCATATACAACTGAGATACCACTTCATCAGGTCGGCACTGGAAGATGGTATATTGGTGCTTGAGAAGATCGCAGGGAGTCAGAATCCCGCCGACATGTTTACTAAGTCTGTGCCGTATGACAAACTGAGGTTGTGCTCGACCTCAGTTGGACTCCTCGTCTGTTGAGTTGAGTCGCCGCTGCAAGATGGAGACGTGAGATTAGTCTCCAAGTGGGTGATTGTTAGTAGTGGAGCCTAATCTAAGGAATTGGAAAAAGTCCCACATCGGTTAGGGAGAGTAACTTTGTACAATTCCTTAGTATATATAAAGGATGCTATGTGTTGTATTCTTTGTACCCAAAATAGAAACACTTGTACTTGTAAACATTTTCCCAATTGGGTTTATAGTTTTGCAGCGGCAAAGTGGATGTAGCTTTCTCATTGAAAGTAAACCACTATAAGTCTTGTGTCCTTTTTTCTTTGCTATTTATTTTCGTTTTCTGTTCGGAGAGATGGTTTGACAAAGTAAACCCAACAACGGTTTGGGCGAAGTGACGAACTAAAACCCAACAGCTGAAGCGAGCTGTTAGGTCGAAGTGACGAGGTCAAATCTCAACATTATTAACCGGATTGCATCCTGACTTTAAGTTATATAGATGCGCGTGCATGCAGTAAGGTTTCATACATATATATACCGGAAAAAATATAAATACAATAAGAACAACTATATTTATTTCCCTTTCTATTAGTCCCATTTACACCTAATCTGGTTACTGTGCTTGAAATAATGAGCCAACAAAACACTCTCATCAATTCTCTTCAACACAATCCTCTTTACCATACTATAACATTCAAAGTTAGACCACTTACCAGATTTCCCCTCAAAATTTTCACTCCTCTTCACCCTCACACTATTCTCTTCCCCACCAACCGAACCTTCAACCCTCTCATGCTCCCATTTCATTCTCTTCGTAATCAAAACACTCAACCCCAAAAGGCTCAACGAGTCTTGCCCTTTTCCACTCCTAAACCATGTCAATTCATCCCCAACACGACCCCAGTCGCACACAACTTTCCTCCCATCAACAAACGCCTCTTCTCTGTCCACAACCACGCCAACATCCACAAAACAACTATGAGAATCCACGTTGTCGTTTTCTCGCTCGAAAATCTTGTCCCATCTCTGCTAAAGTATCATCTCATAAAGCATAGACCTCTTCATATGTTCCTTGAACTCCACATTGTGTTCCTTGACGAACATGAAAGGGACGTACCACTTTCCAACTACCGTCGAGCTAGGAGCGATTCCCTGAGTTTGGGATCGACGCCCGGGCGTGGTCCAGGCGGTAGCGCCGAAGGGTCTTCATGTGGATCGTCTAATATTTTCTTCTCAAGAACTCGGGAGGGAATCCTTCACTGGTGGTGGAGATGACAGTGTATCCACGGCTCCTTTTTTAGATGATCTCGACTTGTTGAGAAGTGTCCGAAAAATCCAATGGCCGCGGTTTTGCATCGTTGATGTACGCGCAACAACAAAAGGTACCCATGTCTGCCTCAGATGAGCTGGCAATGGCTTTCCTATCAAATTAAACAAGAGGTTGTTAAACAGATGGTTAACACTATATATAAAAGGGTGATCTAGCTATGTAGCCAATTTCAAACTTAGTTTTAAAGAAGTAGCCAACATTTGGTTTATTTCGTAATCTAGCCTTTTACCAAAATTTACATATGAAAAATTATCCGAATTACCCTTATGTAACCAAATCACAAAACCCAACCACTAGCCCACGTTTCACTATATGTAATTAATAGTCAAAGAAATCAATTAATTAAATGCATAGACCACGTTTGACAATTTAATAATAAAAAATAAAATAAAAAAGGAAATCCATTATAAAATAAACTAAAAGGAAAGATAATAAAAATATATTAAAACCCAAACGCCTCATTAAAGAACCTGACAAACACATATATAAAATGAATATGTCTTTTTTGGGGTAGATTTGAATAGTTACCATCATTTTTTTTTTAAATAACTCTTAAATGTTAATTTTGGTAAATTCATTTATTTTGATAAATAACTGTTAATTTTAGTAAATTATGATTCATTTTAATAAATAATTAATGATACTTAATTCGAAAATAATTTAATAAACCACAATTGAATTTGAAACATCAATTTTTTTCATTAAAAAAATTGACACACGTTATTGGGATAGAAAGTCAACGTCTCTCAAATACACATAACAACTACATGTCATAAATAAGGAAAGAGAATTTTGTGAAATAAATGAGTATAAAGTGTATTAAAACATTGGCAATTTAGTTGCGTTAAAACATTGGCTATAGGGCTTTTTCTACCACGATTTAAACAAAAGATAATAATATAATTTGCTATATAAAAAATCAAGTCACCTCGTCAAATTTGACTACATTTTAAACTTAATTAAAACGTTAGTTAAATTGTAATTTCAATGTTTCAACTGTCTTAGTCCGTGTGATTTTTTATATAAATAAGATATAGTATAATCAATCTTTAATTTCTCTAGAGAACAAACTCGTGCGAATTCACAATTTATTTAAGAGTGGATAGCGGTATATGCATAAATTATCAATTTAATAGAGTATATTATTCATTATTTTGAAATATATTAGAATCATGTATATAAATAAACGAGTTTCATAACTAACTTATAATTTCCTGACTATTTTAACTACAATTTAATATGCATAATTTTGTTTATATTTCGTTTGCTATTTTGATACATCCATCTCCCAACTTCTTTCGTTATTTCTCTTTCACAACCGTACCAAACATATTTGATAAATAAAATAAAATAAAATTAAAAAATGTAGGAAGCATATGGACAAACCAAGAAAAGTCATGACCATTTTTCTTTTCTTTTTTCTAACCAGAAACATGATCAATATTCCACGTTCAGGTATATTGTTTATTTTCTTCTTCTTCTTCTTCTTCTTCCTTCTCCTTGATAATTTTTCATGCACGCACATAATGAAGCATAGATCATCACGATGATCCAGACAACCAAAAGCCAATTAAGCCATACCCTCATAAAATTCATAAAATATAAGTTTTATTTTCAAAAGCAAATACTAAACATTTGGATTTCTAAATCTTGAGATCATAAATGCCAACTTAGCTGGCTTTATATTTTTTTTTTTTTTAAAAAGCAACAAACTAACCCCTGATGTCTTCCTTTGCGCCGGATGACGTAGTAACGATTGGAAGCCAATGGCTCACCGATCACCGGAATGAAAGCCACTTCGTCGCAGTCGTCAGTTCTTTTATCCTTGCCTCTGCTATTCTTGCCCATCACGTCGGAGTATTCTACAGTGAGGTCCTTGTTCTGAGGAAATGGCAGATCTCGGAGCTCCTATCCTTGATCAGCCTGAAAAACATTGTCGACGCGCATTCCTTGTCCAAGATCACCAGATACCCCGAATTCGGACCCTCCGTGGGCCTCAAATCCAACAACTCGCGACTTTCTCAGCACTGACAACCAGCGACGGATCTAGGTGGAGGCCAGGGTGGGCCAATGCCCCCCCTCAATTTTTGAAAATTATTTTTTTAACCCCAAATTTTTATATTTTTTATAATTTTACCCCTAAATTTTACTAATAATTATGTTTTTTACCCAAATTTGTAAGTTTTTTTTCAATAATGCCCCTCCTAAAAAATATTTCTCAAATTTGCCCCTCCTTGATTGAAATCCTGGATCCGTCACTGCTGACAACGGCCTTGTTGTGTACGTTGTTTAATGTTATATATAGTTTCTAAGTTGTCCTTGGTTTCTTTGAATGTATATATATATATATATATATATATATATATATATATATATATATATATATATATATATAGATGTTGAGTCTGGTATAACACGGAATATAGAGATAAGATTTGAGTTGTTTCATATGTTTTTTTTTTTTTTTTTTTTATAAAGTTGATTCATATGTTAATATGAGAAATTGACGTCAATAATATCAATCGGCTGTCACTTATCAAAAATCAACCAAAACTCAAATATTGACACATCTAATATCAAAGCGATCACGAATTGTGTTGGTTTCATAACACATTGATCACGAACTAGTTGCATTTCGTGACCGATTTGGTACTAAATATGTCAATATTTAGATTTTAGTTAATTTTTTGTAAGTAACAAGCAAATGGTATTGTTATTTTCAATTTTCCTTCAATATTAGTTTTATCTAAACACACCTTTTTAAATTTTTTTATTTTTTATGGGTGGTGTGGTGACTTGAATGAAACTTCCTATATAGCTTTGACAATGTTAATAATTATAATGGTGGCATAAATACTCAATGTTTGAATTTTGTGTCACTTAAATACTTTATCTTTTATTTTCACGGTAAAAATACTCGATGTTGATTCTGAGTATCACCGTTACTGCTTCATGGGTTTAAACTAACGGAAATGCTACAGAGTGTAGTCAAATCGCTAAAACATTGCAATTATGGATGCTTTTAAAATGAAAAGCAAATTAATTTAAAATAAAAAAATAAAAAGTAAATTAATTTAAAATAAAAAATAAAAAGATGGTTTTATAATGATTGATATTAAAAAGCCCCAAATTCATTAGATTTAGGTTTAGTTTTGTTCTCTACTTTCTTTCTTCTTCATCGTCTCTTCTCTTTCTTTCTTCTTCGCCACTCATCTCGAGTCATCTTCGTTGTCATCTGCTTTTCAAAAATGGCAGATGAGCAGTGGTCATCTTCATCGTCTGGGAAGAATTGCACGGAGTGTAAGAGAATTTCACTGTCTCAGAGAAAGATACGGGGCTGAAGAACGGCGATGTTCGAACTACCAACGGATCAATTGGAGATTATTTGTGACTGCTTTTATGCTTGGATTCTGACTGCTTTGGTTGTAATTTAATGGCTCGTCGGAATTTGTACTGACGTGTTTATATGTAATTTATTTGTGACTGCTTTTGTGTATTTTGTAATGGTGTTGGTACTGATCAATGAGAGAATTTGCACTCGATGTTTTTTTTTTCTTCATAAAACTGTAGAATTGTATCTATGTTGGTATTGATCAATCGAAGAATTGTTGATACAGTGTTTGTTTACTTTTTTTTTTTTTGCTTAAAAATGGAGAATCGTTGTTGCAGACTTCGTCGATGACCGTCCGCCAGTTCAACGGCTTCATCGTGTTCTGCGTGTACATCATTTCCTCGTCGGCGCCGTCGCCGAACTCTTCCTCGGCCAACAGAAACTCGTCTTCGTTCACGTTCTCCCCGTGATTCTTCCATCATCGACAGTCTACAATCAATTTTTAGGATTTTCTCTTTTTGGCTTTTGGTTTTTGTCTTTTGTTTTCTCGTTTTTTTTTAACTAAATCTTTTGTTTTCTCGTGCTTCAGTGGATTTCGGGATTTAATATGTGGCTGTTCAAATTTTTAAGTTTTAGCAAAATATATTTATCAAAATCATTAATTAATAAAAATGCAAAATTAGAAGTAAATCAGTGCCACGTTGGATTTCTGTTAGTCTTAATCCATGAAGTAGTAACGGTGACGCTCGAAATTGCATTGAGTATTTTTACCGTGAAAATAAAACATGAGGTATTTAAATGACACAAAACTCAAATATTAAGTATTTATGCCGCCATTAACTCGTCCTTTTTATTAGGTTTCCACTGTCCCGGCATGATTCCGCGTGGTTCAAGTTGACGGCTAAGCATAGCCAAGACTCAGTGTATTGTGTGAATCGTGATTAATTTAAATCCCAGAAGCTTCGCTAGCAACTTCCCCTTTGCAATTGCAAACGTAGTGAGCTAGAATTGCCAACTTCATATTTGTCATCATGGAGTTATATAATATTAAATAAGTTTTTCGATTTCAAATAAGTCAAATAATTATTTTTAGTTATTTATATCTATTATCTTTAATTGTATTATTATATGAAAAATCAACTACTACCATCTCATAATTTTTTTTTCTCATTTCTCACCAAAAGTATAATTTAGACAAAAATACTAGTACAATGAGGAGAGAGAATATCTATTTATCCATTTTTACTCTTTTTTACTCTTTTTTTTTTTTTTTTTTTTTTTTTTTTACTTTTTTCTAACCTTTTTATCTGAGTTTGTTTGACGATTTGTTGACGTATATATGTCACCAAATGACAACACTGGAATATTGGTTGATTTGTTGACATAAATGTCAACAATTGACATAACTTTTTGCCATAGATGTCAACAATTGACACATAAATGTCAATAATTGACATATATATGTCAACAATTGACACCACTGGAAAATTGGTTGATTTATTGACATAAATATCAACAATTGACGTGATTTGTTGACATAATTGTCAACAAATGACACTTTTATCTAGTCATCAAGTGGTCGTTAAATAAAAACTTTCCTACTTCAAAAAAAATTACCGAAGCTGGTCTCATTTACAAACGATCACCGAAACTTGTCTCATTTCAACCTTTACAAATTGCATTTCATATCTTAAATCGACCTTATTCTAAAATCAAAAGCTTCAAAAAAAATTGAAACAGATAAGCCAAAAAAAGTCCTGGCATTCCTATTATTGACAGAAACAGAATACAGATAATTCATCCTCTCGTCATCAACACTGAGAGCTTATAAAACCATTTTACATTCATTTACAGTGTATATGAAATACAACAATATATAAAAGACATAACTTGCATGTGCATTAAAATATAATTACTATAAAGATGTTAAAATTTGTTAAAATAATGAATAAAGTCATTGATTTTTAAAAAAATGAAAATATATATTTTTAATGTTAAGATTAGAGTTTAGGTTCGAGATTTTTTTTTTGAGGAAACGTGGTCGGTGCCACGAAATATCATAAAAGCCCTCACGTATGGCGGAGGAAAACCGTGGTTACAAAGATAAGAATGGAACAGAAACCATCGGTAAAGAGAACAAAAATAAACTCAAACAACAAGGGCCCTAGGAGGCCGTGCGGGACCGCAACTCGCGATCATCGGCCCTAATGGCCTCTTCCGAACAAGGCGGGACTAAACTCAGCCAGGTCGAGGACGAGTGGTGGTTAACCGCATAACGCGCTAGGTTATGCGCTGCAACATTACAAAGACGAGAAATATGCAAAATGCGAAAAACCTCAAGCTCCCTCGCCTATCTGAAGATGCGGAGCAAGATCGTCCCAAGCTCTGTCGCAGGCATCACGCCCTCATCGATCATCCTCACCACCCCCAAGCAGTCAGACACACAAACCCAAAAAGCTCTGTCTTCCTCCGACCAGTGAACGCGGGGAGACCCAGGTAACGCTTATGGCACTCCGTCTTCCTGACTCCTAGGATCTGGGTCAAAACCTCACCCTCCTCTTCACTGACCTCCTTACCGAAACAAACATCGGACTTTTGAAAGTTCACCATCTGGCCCGAGGCCTCTGAATAAGTCCGTAAAATGTCTGTAACCCTCTCACATTCGTCGGGTATCGCTCGACAGAAAACCAGGCTATCATCTGCGAAAAGAAGGTGAGACACGTGGAGTTCCCGGAATCGGACTCCTAAAAGTGCTCCAGCATCCTCGCTTGCTCGGAAGAGGCTCGAGAGGCCCTCAGAGCAGAAGAGGAATAAAAATGGAGAGAGAGGGTCCCCCTGGCGGAGACCTCTGAAGGGAGTCACACTGCCTCGGGTGGAGCCGTTGATGTTGAAAGCGAATCTGACTGAGGTAACGCATCTCATGATAAGGTGCACCTACTGCGCGCTGTATCCCAGTCTCAACATCATCGACTCCAGGTAGGCCCACTTAACTCTGTCGAAAGCCTTCGCCATGTCAAGCTTAAGAGACGCACACTTTCCATTTCCGAAGCGTTTCCGTTTCATCGTATGGAGAGCCTCGAATCCAACCATGACATTATCGAAGATCAGTCTACCTCTTACGAAAGCACTTTGGGACTCAGAAATAGCGTCGTGCATAGTGATCTTAAGACGGTTGACCAAGCACTTGGCCACTATCTTATAGATCACATTGCACAGGCTAATCGGTCTGAAGTCGCTGACTCGTCTCGGGTCCTCTACTTTGGGGATGAGGGTAACCACAGTATCATTAATGGTGGCCACCTCATCTCCGTCGTTAAGAATCCCAAGGCAGGTCTTCAAGACCGACTCGCCTACTATGTTCCAATATCTCTGGTAGAAAATCGCGGGAAAGCCGTCACTCCCCGGGGCCTTGATCGCATCCATCGAGAAAAGCGCCTTTTTCACCTCCTCTGGCTCAAAAGGGCGCTCCAACTTGGCGTTTAACGCTTCCGAGATCCTAGGCTGTACGCCCGCAGAAACTAACTCAATACTCTGCGAAGAAGGCCTCGCAGAAGAGAAAATGTCACCAAAGTAATCAGAGACGATCCTTTCTATCTCAGAGTCTCCACTGTGCCAATCCCCGTGTTCGTCCTCTAAACCTCTAATGGCGTTCCTCTTCCTCCTAGCAGAAGCCTTGAGGTGGAAAAGCTTCGTATTCTTATCCCCGCACCGCATCCAGGACACTCTGCTCCTCTGTCTCCAGTACTGCTCCTCCCTCTCAACTAAAGCGGCAAGCTGTCTCTCCTCCCGTCTTAAGGACTCCATACAGAAAACTGGGCCCGATCGTCCCGCAAGCTCGACGATTTTCTTCTGCTTCTCAATCCTGTCTCTGATCTCTCTGTTCCTCGTTCCGCCCCAGCGGGAGAGATTCAGTCTGCACAGATAAAATACATTTTAATTATATAGGTATTTCATTTTTTTAGAATGGTTCAGATTTTGCATTTTTTTGATATAAAATTGAATGTGGTCCTTTGATGTTGATCTGGAGGCTGATGATGAGATGATTAATATTGCTTCTCTTAGCCTATGAAAAGCCACCCTATCAATTGATTTGTCTGTCTGTTGGATATTTATTTCTTCTGTTTTAGGTACTGTTCTTTGTTTGTTCAGACTCTATGTTCCTTTGCTCTAAATTTGTATACCCTGGCCTTTTCATTGTTTTTTAGGCAATTAGGGGGGCGATAGTTAATTTTTCATTTAAATTGGCAGTTTAAATTACTAGCCTCTGTGTGCTCATGTGCCAATTTGGTTTTCTTTTACCAAGGCTCTATCTAATGAGTATTGATGCTCTGAAAGTGATTAGCCTTAGAAAAAGGCAAATGGGAAATTTGTTAATACGTGTTGTTCGCTTATTTTTTTTACAAAACTCCAAGTATGGTATACATGCTGATATTTTAAACCTCGTCTAAACCAACAATTCGTACGAAAATATTGTTGAAAACTACACCCAAAAAAAATATTACATTATACAAGTTCTCTAAGCCTGCATTTGCGTGGAATATAATACATTAATATCCCCAAAAAAAATAAAAAATTATCCCTTCATCCAAACATAAATTTGTACACACAAAAAAATAAAAATAAAAAACCAATTTGAATAACATCAACAAATCTTTAGGCATCACTCCCATTTGGTCCTAACCTGATGGGTGTGCCTAAACTCATAAGAAAGAGCCAAAGTCCCATCCATTCTTTGGAAGACAAACCTCTCAACCAAAACATAACACCCAAACCTCTTCCACTTGAAATTCCCACCACACTCCTCTCTCCTCTCAACCCTCACTTCCTTGACCTTCCCAACCCCATAAAACCCACCTCTCTCCTCCTCCCACTTAATCCTCTCCACCAACACCGAGCTCAGCCCGACCCGACTATCCACACCCGACCCGTCCCCGCTCTTGAACCACACCAACCCCGAATCCCCAACATCGCGGACGATCTCCGCCTCCCTATCCCCGATCCTCGCCACCTCGCTCCTCACCGAGCAATCGACGGTCACGATCGACCCCTCCTCCTCCTCGTCGCTCCTCCTCTCGACCCAGTAGATTTTCTCCCACCTCTGCTCGAGCGCGACGGAATAGAACATGGAGGCGCGCCTCTCGTCCCTCATCGTCTTGGGAGCGCCTTCCTTGACGAACACGAACGGGACGTACCACTTCCCGATCTTGACCTTCGAAGCGGGGCCCGATAACGGGAAATCGAGCCCGGGGAGGCGTTCCCTCAGGGCCTTGTCGAGGCCTCGGGCGTCGTCGGGGAGGTCGAACTCTTCCGCCTCGCAGTTCACGTACAGCTTCCACCCTTCCTTGCGCCCCAAGAAACCGGGGGCGAAACCGTCCGCGGTCGACGAAACCAGATCGAAATCGCTGCCCCATGGGGAAATCGTTCGCCCGTGGAGCCCGATCACCATCTGCTGGAATGGGTCCGACGGATCGAACGGCTGAGGCTGCGTCTCCGGCGCGTACGAGTAGCAACAGAATGCTTCTAGTTCCTCCTCTTTTGCACACACAAATGCTTCTCTGTACAAATTAACATTCCCAATATTATTACTATGGAAATATAAAATCAATTGAGCTATACTATTAAAAAAAATTCGGTAAAACTAATAAGGGAAAATTGCTCATTTATTGGAAGAAGAGAAAATTCAATTGAAATTATTACAATAAGAACCATTTATTTACCGCGAAAAAAAAATGGTGTTTCAGTTAAAAAAAAAAAAAAAAAAAAATACTGAATATAACCGCAATGTATACTCAATCGCTCCATTATTACAAAGGAAATGGCAGTTTAATCCTTTATTAGAAATAATGAAGTAGAAGAGAAGAGGAGATAGTAAAGGGTAAATGAGTAAATTACCCTCTATCCTTGCCCAATGGGTGCACAGCGTAGTAGGTATTGGAAGACAAAGGAAGACCGATGACCGGAATAAACCAAACGCTGTGGAAATGGAGATCTCTGTCCCGAGAAAACCCTTGCGAATAGTAAATCTCGAGGCTCTTGTTCTGTGGGATCGGAAGCTCCCTGATCTTGTCGCTCCGGGCCAGCCCGAAGCAGCATTTGGGCTGGGCCTCCTCGTCTTGGACCACCAAAATACCCGACCCAGGCCCATCTGGCGGCGGATCCGATAGAGCCGACGGCGATTTCTTGTACAGCGATAGAGGCCTCGTCACGTACATCTTCTTCTCTGAGTGCTTCTTTGTTTGTTTGCTGCGGGTTTACGGTTTTCGTGATTGCTATTCCTGCTCTTTGTTGGTTTGGTTTAAATAGACGAGACTTTGAGGATTAGTTGGGGGAGATAGTCAACGCGTCGTCGTCGTTGTTGTGGGACTTGAAATTGAGTTGCCGAGTTTGAGAGGAATTTAATATTATTTTGTGACGCTCATAGGTTCGCCCCCAGGTGGGTCTTGTTACTTTACTTTCATCCAATCAAATTGCACTATGCTTTTAAATTTGAATAATAATATATTTGTCTTTTTTTTTTCCCTTCTTATCAGGATTGATTTTTTTAAATAAAATAAAAAAAAATCAAGGATTGAATTGAATCATATTAAAAATAAAAATAAAAACTGTGTCGAAAGTTATTGAAATCTAGACAAACGACGGCTAATCTAAGTAATATATAAGGAAGTCTGCTCTTTAGACAAACGACGGCTAATCTAAGTAATATTTAATTTATGGCCACTAAATAATTCCATATTTCCTCGAAAATTTTTATAATAATAATTCTATACATGATTGCAAAGGGGGTTATTAATTTAAGTATCAATGAACTACTTAAGTGCGAAAATTTATATTTTCTAGGAAAAAGAACAATATATATCAGATATGAATTTATACATCGTACTCTTTTTTTTTTTTTTTTTTGAGATGTCATACTCTTAATTTAATCGTTCTCTTTGGTCCTGAACTTCTGATGAGTTATCGAATACCAAGTAGGGCTGAAATAATGCATTTTATAAGGGAAAATGTCCTTATTATTATTATTTTTTGTAATCGCTAAAAATTATTGATTGGTGAGGCTGCGCTGCCTTTCTTTACCACATGCGTAATATGCGTCCCAATTTATTTATCTATTTTTTTTTTTTTGGGAATGGTTTTATGATAAAGTTTTATATATATTCTTATATTTTTTTTTTAATGTTACGGATTTTTCATTAAAATTGGGCAAAAACCCATCAATACAGGAGAAAAACACTTTAGTACATGGATCACATCAAACCTAAGTCGAAGTGAAACTAACACTAAGTTTCGGTAATCGCACGTTTTGTGCATGCTTCCGACAAGAGGAAGAACGGCGAGCACAATAATCGAGCACACATAGGGCTCTTTCAACAAAACCAAAATTGGTTGATGGAAAGATCCACTCAACCTTGATCCGATGACCACGAAGAAGATGCCTCTTCAACCTGTATAGAACAAAACCTAATAGAAAATCCACAACGGGATAGTGGACGACGGCTAATCCATCTCCAAAATAAACCAAGCCAAACAAAACACAACAACAAAATAAAAGAGTCACAAATCTTTTTAAAGCAAATCCACACCGCAGGGCCCCCGTCGCTGGCTCCGGGAAGCTACGCCACAGCTCCCCCGTCGAGGATTGTCGCCGCATGCACCGACGCCATCATCGCGGAGTCACGCAGCGGCATCGTTGGCGCCATCACCGAAGACCCGTACCGCACACTGATACTGCTGTTCACACAAACCAGACAGGAGATTGGGGGGGGGGGGGGGGGGAGCAGACCTCTCGTTGTCCAAGATCGACGCCGCGGAGAGCCCAACCGCAGCCAACACCCCAAGACGAGCGGCGGCGAAGAGTTTCCGACACCGACGATTCAGATGACAACGCGCCACCCAGAGACGGAAGCCCGAGGAAGCTCCGGAAGGAAGGATGCGAGGTCGTGAGGCCCTGACCCAGGCGATGAAGAACGTTGGAGCTGCGGAGCCGGAAGGATGCATAAAAAGATCTGAAAAAACTCAGATCTGGAAAAGAAAAAACAAGAAAAAGCTAAAAAAAAAAAAAAGAGAAAGGCTCTAAAGGCTCCCTCCAGGTCGGATCTCACCGCAGCAGCGGCGGCCGAGTCCTGGAGGGGCGGCGGCGGCGCCTCTAGCAACTCAAGGGTTTGCTGGTTTTTTCTTTTGGTTTCACGTTTGGAGAGAGAAAGGGATCTAATTGGAATAGAGACAGAGAGGCTGTTATTCTTATTTCTAAAAGTCTATTTTACACTGTAAAATTCTGTATGTAAACTCATATCCTACCAACGCCGTTCGTATCAAAATATTGCAACAATATCTAATCAGTAACCCTACACAAATTTCTACAAATGCTTTATTTTGTCAGCAATAATATCAGAACTTATATATTACAAACAAGTACCAAGGTTTCCAAGCATATATGTGACTTTAATTTCCTTTTTTCATAAGAGCTTTGAAATATTTGAGTAATAACATTCGGTCTTTGTACTTCCTTCTATATACTTAATCTGAATTATTTTAACTAAATCTGGAATTACTTTAAAGAAGGTCAGTCAGATTAACTCCTGCTATTTTTGTGGTTCTTCTAAGCCGTTGTGGTTTTATGAAATAGTAAGACCTTGAAATTTAACAAAACATTACTGCTTAATTATCCCATAAAAAAATATTACGATCGATCATGAACACCTTAAGCTTTCAATTTTTGTATACATATTTTTACTATTATTTAAAAAAAAAAAATTATTTTACATCAATAAAATCAGAAAAAAGGGTTCCCTAGATTTTGCTTCCATATTAACCTCTTTCTGATTGAGTGTGGCTTCATCCCTGATTACCATCAAATTATCATAGGTATGGAAGTTTGGATATGGAATAAAAATTTGTCAAAATTGTGTTATAATGACTAATTGAGCTAAATTACAAATAAAAACAAAAACCGTGTCAGATGTCCCTGAAGGTTTATTAAGTAATGAAGACTCTCCCAAGCTATAATCAAAATGCCACAAATATTTGTCCTCAAAAGTGAATAAAATTACGCATGCAAATAATTTTGTTTTTCAATCTAATTCCTTTTTTTTTCTTTCTTCGGTCATCTTTTGCTCCGAAGAAAAAATTACACAATGTCTGTATGTAGACATTACAAGCAACGAAGCCTGTTTTGATCGCGCATATTAGTTTTTGGAAACCTTAATTTTACAAAGATTGCTTGAAAGAGAAGCAAACATATCAAACCCTTCATTCTATGTACATCAAAGAATATCGATTTATAAACTCAATGAAGTTCAACCAAAATTTGGCCACCCTTCATTGACCCAAAACCCTCACTAACCTTGTAAAACTACTGTTCTTAAATTAGTTATAACGTAACGTGTGTACTAATTGAAAAATCTCAGAGGATGTCCAACTTTCCTTAGTTATTCTTAATTTTAGCTGAACCTAACTCAAACATAAAGTGGTTTAATTGTTCAGATATATCCAAAAGGAGTATCAGCTTTGATAACTCAAAATAGATATACAATTCGACGAGTCGTAATTCATTTCACATATTTTAATGCTCTTTTGGGATCTTCTCAAATCATGACAAAAGATGTAATATGGACCATCTTGGAAACCAGTAGAATTAGTCCAAATTCATCTATATATATATATATATATATATATATATATATATATATATATATATATATATAGAGCATGTATTACTACAAAATATGCTTTAAACGATACTATTTTTAACGACGTTTTGATGAAAAAAGCGCAGTCAAAAGTGTTTTTTTCAATCCGACGAATGAAAACGATCCACGTGGAGTTCGAGGAGGAGCACCGCGATAAATAAAAGAAGGCGTTTCATTATAAGCGTTAGTCTTTACTTTTCGTCCAACCAGAAACAGCCACGTGGTGGCGTGTCAGAGACTTTAGACGGCGCTTATAAATAAGCACTGTCTAAAGTGTCGTCCAATAACAACACGACACGTACATAAACTTTAGATGACGCTTATATATATGCGCCCGTATAAAGTATGGTCCAATAAGAACACGACACGTATCTGTGTCAGTCAGTATTTTTGACTTATACGCACGGTACAACTCTGCGTCGTCTTCTTCTTTGTTCTTCCTCTATCGCGCGACTAAGAACCCTAATGCTCAAAATTTTAGGGGTTTTGCATATTAAGTTATTTTAATGGTTCTACATCGTTTTTTAAGTATTGGATTAGTGCTATTTGAGGGTCTTCATACTCTCCGATCCCGTTCTTATTCGGCTGACCATCTCGAGGTAAAACTTCTTTGATTTTTAAGTTTTTTATATGTTAATTTTCATTTGTTTGATTGTTGCAATGTTACAATAGTTGATTTGGATTTGTATTGATGAATTTGTGTTCGGATTGTTTATTTTGATAGGTTTTAGCTCAAATTTGTGAACGTTTCTAAGTTATATGATTTGAAATAGGGTATAAAATATTGAACAGTGGTAGTGGTTGTTGTCAATGGTGCCAACAAGAAGAGTTGTAGTCTTTACTTTTGTACATTTGATGTAATAAAGTCTCACGAAGACTCTTGCTTGTAATTGCTTATTCATTAATAAAAATTTGAAACGTTCATTCATTATTCCTTGTGTGAAGCTTTATGATAAAACCTTAGTCTTTAGTCCATAAAAAAACCTAACAACACATGAAGAGACAAATGTAGATTTGCATGAACAAACTCTTCATGGTTTGCTTAAAACGATATATTCGCAATCTGAGGGTCAAAGGACTATTGACCTCATAACGATTGTTAGGAGAATCTATGATGTCTGGTTATGGGACATTGAGAGTTGGAGACTCTATAGTTCTTCTAGGTATCTTCCGAAGGTACTGAATTGACCAGTGCGTTTCTAGAGACAAGATAAGAACAAACCTCTTATGTCTCGAGGTCACCACGTATGAATTGCATCATGCTTACCTCAATCCTGAAATGAGACATGCTATTTCATAGCTTACGTATTCTCATTTGAGAAAGTCAGAGTTCGGATTCACTATGTGATTCTTAACAAGACCTATTGGTGAAGTACTAAGTTATGAAGATGTCATGAGTAACTTTGTGAAGATCTCATAGATATGGAATTCATGTACAAGATATTGCTGAAACGCAATGTATATCACCTCATGCTTTGTTCCTTGGAATGTGTATAAATGAACTGGCCAGTGTCCAAATTGAGTTTTGACTCTTTTGGATGAAACAATGTGACTTGTTAGCTCCTCGTCAATACATTGTTTCTAACTTATTCACAAGCGACAAAGGAGTTGAGGAAATAACAGCTAGAAGGGTAAAATGATAATTTTGTAAATCCCGACTAGCTGATGATATTCATGAAGGGTAAACATAGATACTATTCAGTGGATCCACTCATCACAATTAAGTTGAATTCTTGAGTAGAAAATAAATTCATTTGAACCGAGAGATTCTCAGTGTCAACTCTCTAGTGGAGTCAGTTGACATTAAGCTAAACTTGGAAAATGTTTGTGAACTTTTAAGTCCAAGTATTTTAGCTCAAGCTTTGTTCATTTGGATCCATGAGGTCACTGTCACAAATCATATCGAGTAGGAATAGTTAAACTAGAAGCTAAGTCAAAACAAGAACGAGACAAGTTTTACGAAAATTGTCAAAATGGTATTTTTGTCTTTTTGGACATAATATGAAATGAATGTCAATAAATTTTTTGACAATGTCATATGATGACATATTGATACTCGGCCATGATTAGTTCATTGGGCCTTGTGGATAAATTTCATTTCATAGAATTTTACTTGAAAATTCTTAATGGGCTTTTCTTATGTTGTCATGAACATGTGAAGAAAATCTAGAAACACCTTCTAGAAGGCCTTCTTGGCCGCCCAACCCAAGGAGAAAAAGAGAGAGTTTTTGTGCATTAATGCATGAAGATACTTGCCAAAAGAAAAAAGAGGAAACAAATTTCCTCTACAAGGCAAGAGGGAATTCGGCCAAGACAATGGAGGGAACAAAAGAAGAAACAAATCCAAGGGCTTCTAGAAGCTCTCTTGGCCGTGTGGAATAAAGTGAAGGAGAGCAAATTTTGCTCATGAATATGTGATATTCTATAGAAGAGGAAACTACCTTATTGAAGGTAAAACCTCTCCTATAAATAGAGCCCTCATTCTTCACATTTCATTCATCCCAAGTTTTAGAGATTGAGAGCTTCTCTCTCTAGCTTGGCGCCCCCTTCCCTCTCTCTCTCTAGTTTTCTTTTCGTTTTTGTTTTGGCACCTAGGTCCTCATTTGACCTAGTATTTTTAGCTCTTCGACTTTGAGACTTGTTCTCGAGTCGTCGTGTTTAAAAGTGCCCACACACTAATTCCTCTCTTTCTCGAGTGATTTTAGTGATAGAAACTTTCGTGGTTGCTCGAGTTCCCGAGGAAAGAAGAGAGATGTTCTGCGAGGGGAGTCGAATGTTTCAACCTTTCGAAGGCATCTCAACGTTCAAGTTTCTCAAAGGTTAGTAAACATGTATTGCTAGTTTATAGTTTTAAATTATATGTACTTGCTCTTTGTCTAGGTTAGTAAAACCGTTTTACTTGTTTTAAAGAAATTTTTTTAAATTCCGCCGCTTGCTCGAAGCGTTAAACTTTTTCTTAACCCTAGATCAATTCCAACAGTGGTAAGTCCATCATGATATGTTTTAAAGAAACTTATATAAAAACACCCCCTATTGTATAAAAAAAAGTTTTTTTTTTTATCCTTTTGTGAATTCATGATTGTGTTTGTTTGATAGTTTTTTTATTGAGTGTCAACTGTAGTGTGTTATTCGTGGTTTAGTATATATTTTGTTACGCTGTTGGGTTTGAATTCATGATTGTGTTTGTTTGATGGCGTTTTTTATTTGAGTGTCAACCATATATAGTGTTATTTGTGGTTTAGTATATATTTTGTTAAGTTGTTGGGTTTGGTATAAATTTTTTATAGTCTTATCAAATGGACAAGTCATGGATGACTGACTTTACATAGGAGTACAAAACAATACGTTGATGGTGTGGAATCTTTCTTGTGTCATTGTCGAGCGGTTTGCAAGAATATAAATACAATTCATTATCCTTGTGAGAAATGTGGAAATTATCAATACGGGAACATCTGTTATTTAAGCGATCATTTGATCATAAATGGTTTAACAAAAGCTACACTCAGTGGGTACATCATGGTGAAAACTCTAAGAAGCACAAGAGTAATGAAGTGTCAGTCGAAACAGTTCTTGATGGTGACGATTTTGACGCTCTGTATATTTCTGAGATGATCAATGAACTGCTTGATAATTCCGAAGAGGTCCATTCCTTACTATCTGATGCAGAAAAGCTTTTGTATCCTGGTTGCGCCAAGTTCACAAAGCTCTCGATCTTAGTAAGGTTGTTTAATCTAAAATCTAAGTTCAAATGCAGAAATGTTATGTTCTCAGAACTCCTTGATTTTCTAGGAGACGTGTTGCCCGAAAATAATCAATTGCCAACGAGTCTTTACCCAGCAAAAAAAAAACATTTACGGCCATCGGTTTGGGTTATACCAAAATCCATGCATGCCTGAACGATTGCATCATCTACCGTAAGGAATATGAATGTTGGAGCGTTAAACTTTTTCTTAATCCTATTTAAATTCTGTCGCTTGCTCGAAGCGTTAAACTTTTTCTTAACCCTAGATCAATTCCAACAAATGGCATCAGAGCTATGGTCAAAGATATGCATGTACATGTAATTAAAATTATGAGCTTGAAAATCGTTTTTGAAAGTTTACTAATTTTGTGACAAGTTAGAATTGTTTTCTTAGATTATTTTTAATTTATTGCTCATGCTTTTAAATTAAAAATCATGTTGTTTTTCTATGAGTTTGGTATGTTATTAAAACACATTAGAATCTGTTCTAAAAGTTTTTAATTTTTTATATTGAAAAACGTGTTTTTAAGTTTGAGAAAATTTCTGTAAATTTTTGTGACTAGTTATCTTGTCTTTCTAGTTTCTTTTATTTACTTGATTCGTTTTATGCTTGTTGTTATTTATCTTAGACTATGTTATTACCTTGTTAATAAAACACAAATAAAAGCTTTAACAACTTCCGAAAACGTTCCGTTACACTCGATTCTTTTTTTTGCACTCAAAGTCCGAACTTTAATTATTTTTTGCACAAGAATAAATGAATGCTAAGATATTATATTTCAGATGGGTTTCGAAAGACGTCGTATAAGAAACAGTGTAAAAATAAAGATTATAATAATAGTAGAATATTAATTAAATATATTAATCGTGAAATGAATTACAAATGGACGAGGTGACGACCTCAATAAGACGTGCTCGAGATTGTAAATATATGAATACAAAATATAATCGACTAAGAACTGGGATTGGAAGTATGTATATGCGAAAATCATCGTCTCATCTGTTGTCAATGGTGCCCACAAGAAGAGTAGTAGTGTCTATTTATGTACATTTGATGTCATATAGTCTTACGAAGACTCTTGCTTGTAATTGCTTATTCATTAATAAAAAGTTGAAACGTTCATTCAATCTTCCTTGTCTGAAGCTTTATGATAAAACCATAGTCTTTTAGTCCATAAACAAACTTAACAACTTACGAAGAGACAAATGTAGATTTGCATGAACAAACTCTTCGTAGTTTGCTTAAAACGATATATTCGCAATCTTAGGGTCAAAGGACTATTGACCTCAGTATGATTGTTAGAAGAATCTATGATGTCTGGTTATGAGGCATTGAGAGTTGGGGACTCTATAGTTCTTCTAGGTATCTTCCGAAGGTACTGAATTGACCAGTGCACTTCTAGAGACAATATAAGAACAAACCATTTAACCTCTTATGTCTCGAAGTCACTATGTATGAATTGCATCATGCTTACCTTAATCCTGAAATGAGACATGCCATTTCACACCTTAGTATTCTCATTTGAGAAAGTCAGAGTTCGGACTCACTATGTCATTCCGAACAGGGCCTATTGGTGAAATACTAAGTTGTGAGTATGTCATGAGTAACTTTGTGAAGTTCTCATAGATATGGAATTCATGTACAAGATTGCTGAAATGCAATGTATGTCACCTCATGCTTTGTTCCTTGGAGTGTGAATAAATGAACTGGCCAGTGTCCAAATTGAGTCCTGACTCTTTTGGATGAAACAATGTGACTTGTTAGCTCCTCGTCAATACATTGTTTCTAACTTATTCACAAGCGACAAAGGAGTTGAGGAAATAACAGCTAGAAGGGTAAAATGGTAATTTAGTAAATCCCGACTAGCTGATGACATTCATGAAGGGTAGCATAGATAATATTCAGTGGATCCGCTCATTATAATTAGGTGAATTCTTGAGTAGAAAATAAATTCATTTGAACCGAGAGATTTTCAGTGTCAGCTCTTTAGTGGAGTCAGTTGGCATTAAGCTAAACTTGGAAAAGGTTTGTGAACTTTTGAGTCCAAGTGTTTAGCTAAAGCTTTGTTCATTTGGGTCCATGAGGTCACTGTCACGAATCACATCGATAGGAATAGTTAAACTGGAAGCTAAGCCAAAACAAGAACGAAAATAGTTAAAAGGGTATTTTTGTCTTTTGAGACAAAGGATGAAATGAATGTCAATAAATTTTTTGACAAGGTCATTTTGTGACATGTTTCACTCGGCCATGACTTGATCATTGGGCCTTGTGAATTAATTTCATTTCATGAGAATTTTATGGAAAATTCTTAATGGGCTTTTCTTATGTTGTTATGAACAAATGAAGAAAAATCTAGAAGGCTTTCTAGAAGTCATAGGCGCCCAAATACCCAAAGAGAGAGAATTTATTTTGTGCATAAATGTATTTAGATACTTGCCAAAAGAAAAAGAGGAAACAAATTGCATAAGGATGCATATAGAATTTCGGCCATAAGAGTAAAAGGCAAGCCAAGGAACAAAAAAGGAAACAAATCCTAGCCTTCTAGAAGGCTGCCTTGGGCGCTTAAGAGGAATGGGAAATAAGGGTTATTTTGCTCATGAATATGTGATATTCTATAGAAGAGGAAACTACCTTATTGAAGGTGAGACCTCTCCTATAAATAGGAGCCTCATTCCACACTTTTCATTCATGCAAAGTTTTAGAGATTGAGAGCTTCTCTCTCTAGACTTGGCCGCCCCTTCCTCTCTCTCTCTCTAGTTTATATTTTCGATTTTTCTTGTCTTGGCACCTAGGTCCTCACTCGACCTAGTGTTTAGCTCTGCGACTTCGAGACTCGTCCTTAAGTCGTAGTGTTTAAAAGTGCCCACTCACTGATTCCTTCTTTTCGAGTGATTTAGTGATAGAAACTTTCGTGGTTGCTCGAGTCGCCGAGGAAAGAAAGAGAGACGTGCTGCGAGGGGAGACGAGCGTTGCAACTTTCCAAAAGCTTCTACAAGGTTCAAGCTTCAAGAAATGTTAGTAACTTTAATAGCTCATATTAGTTTTTATTTACATGTACATGCTCTTGTCTAGGTTAGTAAAAACTAGTTTTACTTAAAAAGAAAATTTTTAAAATTCCGCCGCTTAACGAAGCGTTAAACTTTTTCTTAAACCCTAGATCGATTCCAACAAATGGTATCAGAGCTATGGTCAAAGGAATGCATGTGCATGTTTTTAAATTATGAGCTTGAAAATCGTTTTCGAAAGTTTACTAATTTTGTGACAAGTTAGAATTGTAATCTTAGATTTTTTTTAATTTATTGCTCATGCCTTTAAATTAAAAACCATGTTGTTTTTCTATGAGTTTGGGATGATGTTAAAACACATTAGAATCAGTTCTAAAAGTTTTTAATTTTTTATATTGAAAAACGTGTTTTAAAGGTTTGAGAATTTTCGAGTAAAATTTTGTGACTAGTTTTGTTACCTTGCTAGTTTCTTATTTTTACTTGAATCGTTTTATGCTTGTTGTTATTTCTTTTATGCCTTGTTATTACCCTGCTAATAAAACACAAATAAAAGCTTTAAACAACTTCATAAAACGTTCCGTTACACTCGATTCTTTTTCGCACCTAAAAGGACAAAGCTTTAATTTATTTCTTTTTCTTCGAGCTGGAATGTAAACCCGCATTAAAAGCGGTATAAGTCTCTTCTCAGAAATCGAAATTTAATGATTCTTGAATCAAATTAAAGCTCTGTTTGTCCTCTGTCCAATGCCACCGGTTTCGGCTCAAAAGGACATCGGAGCCGCCAGTTATGGCGATTTTACTCCGAGGTGCGCGGCTGTCTGAAACTCCAGTTTTTTTAGAAATCCGGATTTTCAAACCCCACTACCATGAGTTATAGAACTCTAATGAGAAAACTTTCTTGAGCAAAAATGTTTTTCATATGATTATAAACATGATGTGTAAGATTAAAATGTTTTGATTTTTGAAAGTTTAATTGAAATTGAAATTTTACAAAACTAGTTTGAATTTTGAAAAACCGTTTTCACTTTCAAACTTGAAAATATTTTGTCATCCAAATCAAATAAGTTTTCAAAATGTTTTCAAAACTATATCTATATCACATATGTTCAAAATCTATATGCTCTTGAAATTTTGAGTGGGAGGTCTCCTTGTAGACAAGCCGAAAAATAAAAAGATGTGTAATCTCAAATTTTCAAGTGTTCGAGTGAGTTGAAGTTCACACTTCCCTCACGCACTTTCCCGAAATAGAAAATAGGAAAAGATCGAGTATGTCCCTTGTGCCTTTATGCACTAATACTGCTCTGAACATGTCGATCTAGGATTCTCTTCTAGTTGTCGGCTCTGTCGCTCTCTAACTAGGAAATCTGTTTCCGAACTTAAAAGAGTCGATGAACCAACTCCAAAAACTAAGTGGGAGGGTTATATTCGTTGTTTGTAACCCACGATCCCCAACACTAGTGAAAGATGCAATAACGTGGGACTAAGAGCCGCTCTTGCGACCCTCACTTAAATGTGAGTACTCCAAGGCGTTATTGCTTCGATCATTGCTCAATGAGCTACGTCCGAGAGTGATGCAATGATGGCAAGGCCTCCCCTTGGGGGATTGTTTTTCAAAGCTTATCTTTTGGACTAAGTGGTTGGTTGCACACTTAGGCTCAATCCCTAGTATCCTTCCTTAAGGCTCTGCGAAAGGATATGAGTGATCAAACCAATTTACAAGGTGGCTAGTCAAAATGATGTACTGACATCTTGGCTTAGCATTAATGATGTGTCATTTACTTATAAATGGAGATTTTTTGCGGCCTTCTCTTGAGGGAGTAAATTATCGTTTAGTTTATAACACCTTTGGATTTTATAAAAGTCTTAATAAAACTTAAATCCTAAACCAAAGACTAATCATAAACTTGTTTCAACTTCAATAGGCTTTATGTCCCGCAAACATCTCTCAATCTTTCTTTCCTCGATCAAACTCGAAAACGAAAACTACGTAGATTCGAAACGTAACCTCGATATAATACCTACCGTTAACAAGCACAAATGGGTACTCACCACCCCGTGTCCTCCTCTGTCGAATGATGATTCAACTCAAGAGGACAATGACGCCTTAGCGGCCTGGCTTCGATCCGATGAGATTGTGAGGTGCTGTATCTTGGCATCTATGAACAATATGCTGAAAGAGCAACATCGTGACATCGAGACTGCCGCCGAAATGCTCTACAATCTCCTTGAGATATTTAGAGGGCAAAGGCGTCAAGCAAGGCAACAAGCAGTCCGACAGTTTATGAACTGTCATATGAAGGCTAGGACTCCTGTTAGAGACTTTATGATACTGATCATTAGTTTTCTAAATAAGATGGAAATCCTAGGATCTGAGAATGATGGGAAGAATTGTTGGAATCGATCTAGGGTTTAAGAAAAAGTTTAACGCTTCGTTAAGCGGCGGAATTTTAAAAATTTTCTTTTTAAGTAAAACTAGTTTTTACTAACCTAGACAAGAGCATGTACATGTAAATAAAAACTAATATGAGCTATTAAAGTTACTAACCTTTCTTGAAGCTTGAACCTTGTAGAAGCTTTTGGAAAGTTGCAACGCTTGTCTCCCCTCGCAGCACGTCTCTCTTTCTTTCCTCGGCACCTCGAGCAACCACGAAAGTTTCTATCACTAAATCACTCGAAAAGAAGGAATCAGTGAGTGGGCACTTTTAAACACTACGACTTGAGAACGAGTCTCGAAGTCGCAGAGCTAAACACTAGGTCGAGTGAGGACCTAGGTGCCAAGACAAGAAATAATCGAAAATAAACTAGAGAGAGAGAGAGAGGATTTTCGGCAACCACAAGTTCTAGAGAGAGAAGCTCTCAATCTCTAACTTATGTGGAATGAATAGAATGAGAGGAATGAGGGTCCTATTTATAGGAGAAGGGTTGGCCTTGGAAAGAAGTAGTTTCCTCTTATTTTCCAAGCCTTTATGAGGAAATCTTATTTCCTCTTTTCCCTTGCTTTGCACGTCCAACATGTGCTTCAATAAGCCTTGGATTTGTTTCCTCATTTAGTTTGTCTCTCTCTTTCCCTTGTGTTGGCCGAACTTATGCTTTCCTCATAGAGGAAATTTGTTTCCTCTTTTTCTTTTGGCAAGTATCTTGATACATTTATGCACAAAATAATTTCTCTTTCCCTTGGGTATTTGGGCGCCCATTTCACATCTAGAAGGAGCTTCTAGAAGCTTCTTCATTTGTTCATGACAACATGTGAAAGGCCCATTAAGAATTTTCAATAAAATTCTTATGAAATGAAATTAATTCACAAGGCCCAGTTAATCATATTATGGCCGAGTGACATTAAGTCATCAAATGAACTTGTCAAAATTTATTGACATCCATTTCATCCTTATGTCTCAAAAGACAAAAATACCCTTTCGACAATTTTCGTTCTTGTTTTGACTTAGCTTCCAGTTTAACTATTCCTATCGATGTGATTCGTGACAGTGACCTCATGGACCCAAATGAACAAAGCTTTAGCTAAACACTTGGACTCAAAAGTTCACAAACCTTTTCCAAGTTTAGCTTAATGCCAACTGACTCCACTAAAGAGCTGACACTGAAAATCTCTCGGTTCAAATGAATTTATTTTCTACTCAAGAATTCGACCTAATTATGATGAGCGGATCCACTGAATATTATCTATGTTTACCCTTCATGAATGTCATCAGCTAGTCGGGATTTACTAAATTACCATTTTACCCTTCTAGCTGTTATTTCCTCAACTCCTTTGTCGCTTGTGAATAAGTTAGAAACAATGTATTGACGAGGAGCTAACAAGTCACATTGTTTCATCCAAAAGAGTCAGGACTCAATTTGGACACTGGCCAGTTCATTTATTCACACTCCAAGGAACAAAGCATGAGGTGACATACATTGCATTTCAGCAATCTTGTACATGAATTCCATATCTATGAGAACTTCACAAAGTTACTCATGACAGACTCACAACTTAGTACTTCACCAATAGGCCTTGTTCGGAATCACATAGTGAGTCCGAACTTTGACTTTCTCAAATGAGAATACTAAGGTGTGAAATGGCATGTCTCATTTCAGGATTAAGGTAAGCATGATGCAATTCATACATAGTGACTTCGAGACATAAGAGGTTAAATGGTTTGTTCTTATATTGTCTCTAGAAGTGCACTGGTCAATTCAGTATCTTCGGAAGATACCTAGAAGAACTATAGAGTCCCAAACTCTCAATGCCTCATAACCAGACATCATAGATTCTTCTAACAATCATACTGAGGTCAATAGTCCTTTGACCCTAAGATTGCGAATATATCGTTTTAAGCAAACTACGAAGAGTTTGTTCATGCAAATCTACATTTGTCTCTTCGTAAGTTGTTAAGTTTGTTTATGGACTAAAAGACTATGGTTTTATCATAAAGCTTCAGACAAGGAAGATTGAATGAACGTTTCAACTTTATTATTAATGAATAAGCAATTACAAGCAAGAGTCTTTGTAAGACTATATGACATCAAATGTACATAAATAGACACTACTACTCTTCTTGTGGGCACCATTGACAACAAACTCCCACTTGACTCAAAGAAGATGTGAGTAGTCCTACATGCCTAATCCATCTCGAAGTTGGTCGAAGACCATGTTCGCTAGGGCCTTGGTGAATGGATCTTCCAGAGATCTACTTCACCTCCACGTCTCCGCGTTGCGCGATCTCTCGAATCAAATGGTATTTCCTCTCAATATGTTTAGAGTGCTTATGGCTTCTAGGTTCCTTTGAGTTAGCGACAGCCCCACTATTATCATAATAAAGGGTCATGGGCTCGTCGACGTTTGGAACAATTTCCAAATACTTAAGGAACTTTCTAAGCCATACAGCCTCTTTGGATGCTTCACAAGCAGCCACATATTCTGCTTCCATTGTGGAGTCAGCAATGCAAGATTGCTTAATACTTCTCCACACAACAGCTCCACCATTAAGGATGAACACAGATCCCGAAGTGGATTTCCTGGAATCCTTATCCGCTTGAAAATCGGAGTCGGTATATCCCGTCATAGTCAGGTCAGTACCTGAGTATGTAAGCATCAAGTTCCTAGTTCTTCGAAGATACTTAAGAACATGCTTAACAGCAATCCAGTGCTCGGGTCCAGGGTTGGGTTGGAAACGGCTAACTACGCCAACGGCGAAACAGATGTCAGGTCTAGTGCAAAGCATAGCATACATAAGGCTTCCTACGGCAGAGGCGTAAGGAATTTTCCTCATGTCTTCAATCTCTTGTGCAGTCTTGGGAGAATGGTCCTTAGAGAGTGAAACTCCATGCCTAAAGGGTGTTTGACCCCTCTTGCAGTCTTGCATCGAGAAGCGATCCATCACCTTATCGATATAAGATGCTTGAGAGAGCGACAGGGTCCGGTTTTTCCTATCTCGAAAGATTTGGATCCCCAGAATGTACGCGGCTTCTCCTAGATCCTTCATATCGAATTGCTTTGCTAGCCAGACCTTAACCTCAGATAACTTACCCACGTCATTACTAATGAGTAGTATATCATCGACATATAGTACCAGAAACACAACTTTGCCTTCGTGTATTAACTTGTAAACACAAGGCTCATCTATTGACTGTTCAAAGCCGAAGCTCTTTACAGTTTCATCGAATCTAATATTCCATGACCTAGATGCTTGCTTTAGTCCATAAATGGATTTAAGCAACTCACAAACCTTGGTCTCTTGACCTTTATCCACGAAACCGTCTGGTTGAGCCATGTAAATGCGCTCGTCAAGATTGCCATTCAGAAAGGCTGTCTTGACATCCATTTGCCAGATCTCATAGTCGAGAGCTGCAGCTATGGATAGGAGTATGCGGATGGATTTAAGCATCGCGACTGGCGAGAAGGTTTCTTCATAGTCAATCCCTTCTTGTTGGGTATAACCCTTCGCCACAAGTCGTGCTTTGAACGTCTCAACGTTCCCATCAGGACCCCTTTTCTTCTTGTATATCCACTTACACCCTACGGGTTTAATCCCTTCAGGAAGGTCTACAAGTTTCCAGACTTTGTTGACATACATCGAGTGCATCTCAAATTTCATGGCGTCAAGCCAAAGGTTTGATTCAGAACAAGCCATTGCTTGGCTATAGGAAACAGGATCATCCATGTCGGAGACGGCTACAAGAGAGTCTCCATAAGACATGTACCTGTCAGGCTTTTGAGTAGCCCTCCCACTACGTCTAAGTACTACTTGACGAGATTCTGATGAGTTAGGTTGTGTTTCAGTTGGGGTAAGAACAGTTCTTACAGATGAGGTAGAAGCTTCCTCACCCAACTTTTCTTCAAGCACAATTTTGCTTCTAGGTTTCGCATCCTTCATAAAGTCCTTTTCAAGGAAACGAGCATTCGTGCTAACGAAAGTCTTATCGTCCTCGGGACTATAGAAAGTAAAACCTTTGGTTTCCTTCGGATATCCTACAAACATGCACATTTCTGACCTACTAGCCAACTTGCTAGTCTTTTGCCTCAGCACGTGTGCAGGGCAACCCCAAATTCGGATGCGGCCAAGATTCACTTTACGGCCAGTCCATCGTTCATAAGGAGTACCAGGAACCGTTTTGGACGGAACTTGGTTCAGAATGTAGGCGGCTGTTTCTAGGGCATATCCCCAAAAGGAAAGCGGGAGTGATGAGTAACTCATCATCGATCTAACCATCTCCATAAGAGTTCGGTTTCTTCTCTCTGACACTCCGTTTTGTTGAGGTGTGCCAGGTGCGGTAAGCTGAGAAGCGATACTTTCTTCTTTAAGAAAGTCATCGAACTCTCCAGACATATACTCACCACCTCGATCAGATCGAAGGGTTTTGATCACTTTGCCAGTTTGCTTTTCCACTAAAGCCCTAAAGACCTTAAATACGTTAAAGGTCTCGGATTTGTGTTTAAGCAAATAGACAAACCCATATCTTGAGTAATCATCAGTGAAGGTAACGAAGTATTCGTATCCTCCACGTGCCTGTTGGTTGAGCGGACCACATACATCAGAATGTATTAGTTCCAGCAACTCAGTGGCTCCTCGACCCTTATCGGAGAAAGGTCGCTTAGTCATTTTTCCTTCTATGCAGGATTCGCAAGTAGGTAGTGAGCCTATTGCAGAGGCTTGGAGTGGACCATCCCTCACAAGTCTCTTAATCCTATCTAGACTGATATGACCAAGTCTTAAGTGCCAGAGGTATGTTGATTTTGTTAGATCGGAGGATTCAGAAAGTTTTGATCCTCTTTGGCTCCCTAATTAGATCGTTATCTATTTCGGTGTCTAAAAGAGAAGGTTGAGTGGGATAGATGTAGAAAAGAGCATTCTTCATACATGCATCAGTGACAAAAGAATTATTAGGAAACGAAATACGAATTCCATTCTTAATGAACTTTAAACAATAATCTTGCTCACGAAGACGAGCAACGGATATTAAGTTCTTCCCAAAGGTAGGAACAAAATAAACATTATTCAAGTTTAAAGTGCGGTCTTCAAAAGAAAGCGTCACGGATCCCACAGCCTTTGCAGACACCAGGCTCCCATCACCCCATTTGAAACAGAACTCGCCTTCCTCTAAGCTTTTGGTTTTCTTGAAACCATTCAAGGAACAACAAATATGGTTAGTAGCAGCGGAGTCAAGAATCCACGTTGATACATTATCAGCTACTAAGCATGCTTCGGTAACTAGTACAATACTATGTTCCTTTGCTTTGAGATTGGCAGGACAGTTCTTTTTATCGGCCTTGTGAGGTCTCTTCTTAGTTCCAGAGGCGGAGGCTCTTTGCTCAGTAGCATGTGCCTCTCCTTGATTCCTCTTTCTCTTAGTGAAACCTACAGCAGTGTGAAGTTCCTCCATAAGCTTGGTAACAGTGTACTCTAGCTTGTTAATGGAGTAGTTCATCTTGAAGGTATCAAGAGATGCGGAGAGAGTTTCTAAGATCACATCTATGACATTCTTCCCATCAATCTCAGATCCTAGGATTTCCATTTTACTCAGATGACTAATGATCAATATCATAAAGTCTCCAACAGGAGTCCTAGCCTGCATATGACAGTTCATAAACTGTCGGACTGCTTGTAGCCTTGTTTGACGCCTTTGCCCTCCAAACATCTCAAGGAGATTGTAGAGCATGTCAGCGGCAGTCTCGAAGTCACGATGTTGCTCTTTCAGCACATTGTTCATAGATGCCAAGATATAGCACCTCACAATCTCATCGGATCGAAGCCAGGCCGCTAAGGCGTCATTGTCCTCTTGAGTTGAATCATCATTCGTCAGAGGAGGACACGGGGTGGTGAGTACCCATGCGTGCTTGTTAACGGTAGGTATTATGTCGAGGTTACGTTTCGAATCTACGTAGGTTTCGTTTTTGAGTTTGATCGAGGAAAGAAAGATTGAGAGATGGTTGAGAGACATATTGCCTATATAAGTTGAAACAAGTTTATGATTAGTCTTTGGTTTAGGATTTAAGTTTTATTAAGACTTTTGTAAAATCCAAAGGTGTTATAAACCAAACGATAATTTACTCCCTCAAGAGAAGGCCGAAAAAAATCTCCTTTTATAAGTAAATGACACATCATTAATGCTAAGCCAAGATGTCAGTACATCATTTTGACTAGCCACCTTGTAAATTGGTTTGATCACTCACATCCTTTCGCAGAGCCTTAAGGAAGGATACTAGGGATTGAGCCTAAGTGTGCAACCAACCACTTAGTCCAAAAGATCAGCTTTGAAAAACAATCCCCCAAGGGGAGGCCTTGCCATCATTGCATCACTCTCGGACGTAGCTCATTGAGCAATGATCGAAGCAATAACGCCTTGGAGTACTCACATTTAAGTGAGGGTCGCAAGAGCGGCTCTTAGTCCCACGTTATTGCATCTTTCACTAGTGTTGGGGATCGTGGGTTACAAACAACGAATATAACCCTCCCACTTAGTTTTTGGAGTTGGTTCATCGACTCTTTTAAGTTCGGAAACAGATTTCCTAGTTAGAGAGCGACAGAGCGGACAACTAGAAGAGAATCCTAGATCGACATGTTCAGAGCAGTATTAGTGCATAAAGGCACAAGGTACATACTCGATCTTTTCCTATTTTCTATTTCGGGAAAGTGCGTGAGGGAAGTGTGAACTTCAACTCACTCGAACACTTGAAAGTTTGAGATTACACATCTTTTTATTTTTCGGCTTGTCTACAAGGAGACCTCCCACTCAAATTTTCAAGAGCATATAGATTTTGAACATATGTTATATAGATATAGTTTTGAAAATATTTTGAAAACTTATTTGATTTGGATGACAAAATATTTTCAAGTTTGAAAGTGAAAACTGTTTTTCAAAATTCAAACTAGTTTTGTAAAAATTCAATTTCAATTAATGTTTCAAAAATCAAAACTTTTAATCTTTACACATCATGTTTATAATCATATGAAAAACATTTTTGCTCAAGAAAATTTTCTCATTAGAGTTCTATAACTCATGGTAGTGGGGTTTGAAAATCCGGATTTCTAAAAAACTGGAGTTTCAGCACAGCCGCGCACCTCGGAGTAAAATCACCATAACTGGCGGCTCCGATGTCCTTTTGAGCCGAAACCGGTGGCATTGGACAGAGGACAGACAGAGCTTTAATTTGATTCAAGAATCATTAAATTTCGATTTCTGAGCAGAGAGTTATGCCGCTTTTAATGCGGGTTTACATTCCAGCTCGAAGAAAAAGAAATAAATTAAAGCTTCGTCCTTTTAGGTGCGAAAAAGAATCGAGTGTAACGGAACGTTTTATGAAGGTTATTAAAGCTTTTATTTGTGTTTTATTAGCAAGGTAATAACATAGAATAAAAGAAATAATCAGCATGCATAAAACGATTCAAGTAAATAAACGAAACTAGCAAGAAAATAAAACTAGTCACAAAATTTACTCGAAAATTCTCAAACCTTTCAAACACGTTTTTCAATATAAAAAAATTAAAAACTTTTAGAACTGATTCTAATGTGTTTTAACATCATCCCAAACTCATAGAAAATCAACATGGTTTTTAATTTAAAGGCATGAGCAAAAAATTAAAAAAAATCTAAGATTACAATTCTAACTTGTCACAAAATTAGTAAACTTTCGAAAACGATTTTCAAGCTCATAATTTTAAAAACATGCACATGCATTCCTTTGACCATAGCTCTGATACCATTTGTTGGAATCGATCTAGGGTTTAAGAAAAAGTTTAACGCTTCGTTAAGCGGCGGAATTTTAAAAATTTTCTTTTTAAGTAAAACTAGTTTTTACTAACCTAGACAAGAGCATGTACATGTAAATAAAAACTAATATGAGCTATTAAAGTTACTAACCTTTCTTGAAGCTTGAACCTTGTAGAAGCTTTTGGAAAGTTGCAACGCTTGTCTCCCCTCGCAGCACGTCTCTCTTTCTTTCCTCGGCACCTCGAGCAACCACGAAAGTTTCTATCACTAAATCACTCGAAAAGAAGGAATCAGTGAGTGGGCACTTTTAAACACTACGACTTGAGAACGAGTCTCGAAGTCGCAGAGCTAAACACTAGGTCGAGTGAGGACCTAGGTGCCAAGACAAGAAATAATCGAAAATAAACTAGAGAGAGAGAGAGAGAGGATTTTCGGCAACCACAAGTTCTAGAGAGAGAAGCTCTCAATCTCTAACTTATGTGGAATGAATAGAATGAGAGGAATGAGGGTCCTATTTATAGGAGAAGGGTTGGCCTTGGAAAGAAGTAGTTTCCTCTTATTTTCCAAGCCTTTATGAGGAAATCTTATTTCCTCTTTTCCCTTGCTTTGCACGTCCAACATGTGCTTCAATAAGCCTTGGATTTGTTTCCTCATTTAGTTTGTCTCTCTCTTTCCCTTGTGTTGGCCGAACTTATGCTTTCCTCATAGAGGAAATTTGTTTCCTCTTTTTCTTTTGGCAAGTATCTTGATACATTTATGCACAAAATAATTTCTCTTTCCCTTGGGTATTTGGGCGCCCATTTCACATCTAGAAGGAGCTTCTAGAAGCTTCTTCATTTGTTCATGACAACATGTGAAAGGCCCATTAAGAATTTTCAATAAAATTCTTATGAAATGAAATTAATTCACAAGGCCCAGTTAATCATATTATGGCCGAGTGACATTAAGTCATCAAATGAACTTGTCAAAATTTATTGACATCCATTTCATCCTTATGTCTCAAAAGACAAAAATACCCTTTCGACAATTTTCGTTCTTGTTTTGACTTAGCTTCCAGTTTAACTATTCCTATCGATGTGATTCGTGACAGTGACCTCATGGACCCAAATGAACAAAGCTTTAGCTAAACACTTGGACTCAAAAGTTCACAAACCTTTTCCAAGTTTAGCTTAATGCCAACTGACTCCACTAAAGAGCTGACACTGAAAATCTCTCGGTTCAAATGAATTTATTTTCTACTCAAGAATTCGACCTAATTATGATGAGCGGATCCACTGAATATTATCTATGTTTACCCTTCATGAATGTCATCAGCTAGTCGGGATTTACTAAATTACCATTTTACCCTTCTAGCTGTTATTTCCTCAACTCCTTTGTCGCTTGTGAATAAGTTAGAAACAATGTATTGACGAGGAGCTAACAAGTCACATTGTTTCATCCAAAAGAGTCAGGACTCAATTTGGACACTGGCCAGTTCATTTATTCACACTCCAAGGAACAAAGCATGAGGTGACATACATTGCATTTCAGCAATCTTGTACATGAATTCCATATCTATGAGAACTTCACAAAGTTACTCATGACAGACTCACAACTTAGTACTTCACCAATAGGCCTTGTTCGGAATCACATAGTGAGTCCGAACTTTGACTTTCTCAAATGAGAATACTAAGGTGTGAAATGGCATGTCTCATTTCAGGATTAAGGTAAGCATGATGCAATTCATACATAGTGACTTCGAGACATAAGAGGTTAAATGGTTTGTTCTTATATTGTCTCTAGAAGTGCACTGGTCAATTCAGTATCTTCGGAAGATACCTAGAAGAACTATAGAGTCCCAAACTCTCAATGCCTCATAACCAGACATCATAGATTCTTCTAACAATCATACTGAGGTCAATAGTCCTTTGACCCTAAGATTGCGAATATATCGTTTTAAGCAAACTACGAAGAGTTTGTTCATGCAAATCTACATTTGTCTCTTCGTAAGTTGTTAAGTTTGTTTATGGACTAAAAGACTATGGTTTTATCATAAAGCTTCAGACAAGGAAGATTGAATGAACGTTTCAACTTTATTATTAATGAATAAGCAATTACAAGCAAGAGTCTTTGTAAGACTATATGACATCAAATGTACATAAATAGACACTACTACTCTTCTTGTGGGCACCATTGACAACAAGAATGTCATAGATATGATCTTAGAAACTCTCCCCGCATCTCTTGATACCTCCAAGATGAACTACTCAATAAACAAGCTAGAGTACACTGTTACCAAGCTTATGGAGGAACTTCACACTGCTGTGGGTCTCACTAAGAGAAAGAGGAATCAAGGAGAGGCACATGCTACTGAGCAAAAAGCCTCCGCCTCTGGAACTGTGAAGAGACCTTACAAGGCCGATAAAAAGAACTGTCCCGCCTATCTCAAAGCAAAGGAACATAGTATTGTACTAGTTACCGAAGCATGCTTAGTAGCTGATAATGTATCATCGTGGATTCTTGACTCCGCTGCTACTAACCATATTTGCTGTTCCTTGAATGGTTTCAAGAAAACCAAAAGCTTAGAGGAAGGCGAGTTCTGTTTCAAATGGGGTGATGGGAGCCTGGTGTCCGCGAAGGCTGTGGGATCCGTGACGCTGTCTTTTGAAGACCGCACTTTAAACTTGAATAATGTTTATTTTGTTCCTACCTTTGGGAAGAACTTAATATCCGTTGCTCGTCTTCGTGAGCAAGATTATTGTTTAAAGTTCATTAAGAATGGAATTCGTATTTCGTTTCCTGATAATTCTTTTGTCACTGATGCATGTATGAATAATTCTCTTTTTTACATCTATCCCACTCAACCTTCTCTTTTAGACACCGAAATAGATAACGATCTAATTAGGGAGCCAATGAGGATCAAACTTTCTGAATCCTCCGATCTAACAAAATCAACATACCTTTGGCACTTAAGACTTGGTCATATCAGTCTAGATAGGATTAAGAGACTTGTGAGGGATGGTCCACTCCAAGCCTCTGCAATAGGCTCACTGCCTACTTGTGAATCCTGTATAGAAGGAAAAATGACCAAGCGACCTTTCTCCGATAAGGGTCGAAGAGCCACTGAGTTGCTGGAACTAATACATTCTGATGTATGTGGTCCGCTCAACCAACAGGCACGTGGAGGATACGAATACTTCGTTACCTTCACTGATGATTACTCAAGATATGGGTTTGTCTATTTGCTTAAACACAAATCCGAGACCTTTAACGTATTTAAGGTCTTTAGGGCTTTAGTGGAAAAGCAAACTGGCAAAGTGATCAAAACCCTTCGATCTGATCGAGGTGGTGAGTATATGTCTGGAGAGTTCGATGACTTTCTTAAAGAAGAAGGTATCGCTTCTCAGCTTACCGCACCTGGCACACCTCAACAAAACGGAGTGTCAGAGAGAAGAAACCGAACTCTTATGGAGATGGTTAGATCAATGATGAGTTACTCATCACTCCCGCTTTCCTTTTGGGGATATGCCCTCGAAACAGCCGCCTACATTCTGAACCAAGTTCCGTCCAAGACGGTTCCTGGTACTCCTTATGAACGATGGACTGGCCGTAAAGTGAATCTTGGCCGCATCCGAATTTGGGGTTGCCCTGCACACGTGCTGAGGCAAAAGACTAGCAAGTTGGCTAGTAGGTCAGAATTGTGCCTGTTTGTAGGATATCCGAAGGAAACCAAAGGTTTTACTTTCTATAGTCCCGAGGACGATAAGACTTTCGTTAGCACGAATGCTCGTTTCCTTGAGGAGGACTTTATGAAGGATGCGAAACCTAGAAGCAAAATTGTGCTTGAAGAAAAGTTGGGTGAGGAAGCTTCTACCTCGTCTGTAAGAACTGTTCTTACCCCAACTGAAACACAACCTAACTCATCAGAATCTCGTCAAGTAGTACTTCGACGTAGTGGGAGGGCTACTCAAAAGCCTGACAGGTACATGTCTTATGGAGACTCTCTTGTAGCCGTCTCCGACATGGATGACCCTGTTTCCTATAGCCAAGCGATGGCTTGTTCTGAATCAAACCTTTGGCTTGACGCCATGAAAGTTGAAATGCACTCGATGTATGTCAACAAAGTCTGGAAACTTGTAGACCTTCCTGAAGGGATTAAACCCGTAGGGTGTAAGTGGATATACAAGAAGAAAAGGGGTCCTGATGGGAACGTCGAGACGTTCAAAGCACGACTTGTGGCAAAGGGTTATACCCAACAAGAAGGGATTGACTATGAAGAAACCTTCTCTCCAGTCGCGATGCTTAAATCCATCCGCATACTCCTATCCATAGCTGCAGCTCTCGACTATGAGATCTGGCAAATGGATGTCAAGACAGCCTTTCTGCATGGCAATCTTGACGAGCGCATTTACATGGCTCAACCAGACGGTTTCGTGGATAAAGGTCAAGAGACCAAGGTTTGTGAGTTGCTTAAATCCATTTATGGACTAAAGCAAGCATCTAGGTCATGGAATATTAGATTCGATGAAACTGTAAAGAGCTTCGGCTTTGAACAGTCAATAGATGAGCCTTGTGTTTACAAGTTAATACACGAAGGCAAAGTTGTGTTTCTGGTACTATATGTCGATGATATACTGCTCATTGGTAATGACGTGGGTAAGTTATCTGAGGTTAAGGTCTGGCTGGCAAAGCAATTCGATATGAAGGATCTAGGAGAAGCTGCATACATTCTGGGAATCCAAATCTTTCGAGATAGGAAAAACCGGACCCTGTCGCTCTCTCAAGCATCTTATATTGATAAGGTGATGGATCGCTTCTCGATGCAAGACTGCAAGAGGGGTCAAACACCCTTAAGGCATGGAGTTTCACTCTCTAAGGACCAGTCTCCCAAGACTGCACAAGAGATTGAAGACATGAGGAAAATTCCTTACGCCTCTGCCGTAGGAAGCCTTATGTATGCTATGCTTTGCACTAGACCTGACATCTGTTTCGCCGTTGGCGTAGTTAGCCGTTTCCAATCCAACCCTGGACCCGAGCACTGGATTGCTGTTAAGCATGTTCTTAAGTATCTTCGAAGAACTAGGAACTTGATGCTTACATACTCAGGTACTGACCTGACTATGACGGGATATACCGACTCCGATTTTCAAGCGGATAAGGATTCCAGGAAATCCACTTCGGGATCTGTGTTCATCCTTAATGGTGGAGCTGTTGTGTGGAGAAGTATTAAGCAATCTTGCATTGCTGACTCCACAATGGAAGCAGAATATGGGGCTGCTTGTGAAGCATCCAAAGAGGCTGTATGGCTTAAAAAGTTCCTTAAGTATTTGGAAGTTGTTCCAAACGTCGACGAGCCCATGACCCTTTATTGTGATAATAGTGGGGCTGTTGCTTACTCAAAGGAACCTCGAAGCCATAAGCGCTCTAAGCATATTGAGAGGAAATACCATTTGATTCGAGAGATCGCGCAACGCGGAGACGTGGAGTGAAGTAGATCTCTGGAAGATCCATTCACCAAGGCCCTAGCGAACATGGTCTTCGACCAACTTCGAGAGGGATTAGGCATGTAGGACTACTCACATCTTCTTTGAGTCAAGTGGGAGTTTGTTGTCAATGGTGCCCACAAGAAGAGTAGTAGTGTCTATTTATGTACATTTGATGTCATATAGTCTTACGAAGACTCTTGCTTGTAATTGCTTATTCATTAATAAAAAGTTGAAACGTTCATTCAATCTTCCTTGTCTGAAGCTTTATGATAAAACCATAGTCTTTTAGTCCATAAACAAACTTAACAACTTACGAAGAGACAAATGTAGATTTGCATGAACAAACTCTTCGTAGTTTGCTTAAAACGATATATTCGCAATCTTAGGGTCAAAGGACTATTGACCTCAGTATGATTGTTAGAAGAATCTATGATGTCTGGTTATGAGGCATTGAGAGTTGGGGACTCTATAGTTCTTCTAGGTATCTTCCGAAGGTACTGAATTGACCAGTGCACTTCTAGAGACAATATAAGAACAAACCATTTAACCTCTTATGTCTCGAAGTCACTATGTATGAATTGCATCATGCTTACCTTAATCCTGAAATGAGACATGCCATTTCACACCTTAGTATTCTCATTTGAGAAAGTCAGAGTTCGGACTCACTATGTCATTCCGAACAGGGCCTATTGGTGAAATACTAAGTTGTGAGTATGTCATGAGTAACTTTGTGAAGTTCTCATAGATATGGAATTCATGTACAAGATTGCTGAAATGCAATGTATGTCACCTCATGCTTTGTTCCTTGGAGTGTGAATAAATGAACTGGCCAGTGTCCAAATTGAGTCCTGACTCTTTTGGATGAAACAATGTGACTTGTTAGCTCCTCGTCAATACATTGTTTCTAACTTATTCACAAGCGACAAAGGAGTTGAGGAAATAACAGCTAGAAGGGTAAAATGGTAATTTAGTAAATCCCGACTAGCTGATGACATTCATGAAGGGTAGCATAGATAATATTCAGTGGATCCGCTCATTATAATTAGGTGAATTCTTGAGTAGAAAATAAATTCATTTGAACCGAGAGATTTTCAGTGTCAGCTCTTTAGTGGAGTCAGTTGGCATTAAGCTAAACTTGGAAAAGGTTTGTGAACTTTTGAGTCCAAGTGTTTAGCTAAAGCTTTGTTCATTTGGGTCCATGAGGTCACTGTCACGAATCACATCGATAGGAATAGTTAAACTGGAAGCTAAGCCAAAACAAGAACGAAAATAGTTAAAAGGGTATTTTTGTCTTTTGAGACAAAGGATGAAATGAATGTCAATAAATTTTTTGACAAGGTCATTTTGTGACATGTTTCACTCGGCCATGACTTGATCATTGGGCCTTGTGAATTAATTTCATTTCATGAGAATTTTATGGAAAATTCTTAATGGGCTTTTCTTATGTTGTTATGAACAAATGAAGAAAAATCTAGAAGGCTTTCTAGAAGTCATAGGCGCCCAAATACCCAAAGAGAGAGAATTTATTTTGTGCATAAATGTATTTAGATACTTGCCAAAAGAAAAAGAGGAAACAAATTGCATAAGGATGCATATAGAATTTCGGCCATAAGAGTAAAAGGCAAGCCAAGGAACAAAAAAGGAAACAAATCCTAGCCTTCTAGAAGGCTGCCTTGGGCGCTTAAGAGGAATGGGAAATAAGGGTTATTTTGCTCATGAATATGTGATATTCTATAGAAGAGGAAACTACCTTATTGAAGGTGAGACCTCTCCTATAAATAGGAGCCTCATTCCACACTTTTCATTCATGCAAAGTTTTAGAGATTGAGAGCTTCTCTCTCTAGACTTGGCCGCCCCTTCCTCTCTCTCTCTCTAGTTTATATTTTCGATTTTTCTTGTCTTGGCACCTAGGTCCTCACTCGACCTAGTGTTTAGCTCTGCGACTTCGAGACTCGTCCTTAAGTCGTAGTGTTTAAAAGTGCCCACTCACTGATTCCTTCTTTTCGAGTGATTTAGTGATAGAAACTTTCGTGGTTGCTCGAGTCGCCGAGGAAAGAAAGAGAGACGTGCTGCGAGGGGAGACGAGCGTTGCAACTTTCCAAAAGCTTCTACAAGGTTCAAGCTTCAAGAAATGTTAGTAACTTTAATAGCTCATATTAGTTTTTATTTACATGTACATGCTCTTGTCTAGGTTAGTAAAAACTAGTTTTACTTAAAAAGAAAAATTTTAAAATTCCGCCGCTTAACGAAGCGTTAAACTTTTTCTTAAACCCTAGATCGATTCCAACATCATCTTCTATTTATAGGCGAGATGGAACTTCCTTGCTGAAGACACGCGTTCATCGATCCATACTTCTCGTCAGGGTTGAAGTCGTCTCAGATCCGGTCTTCATGGCGTGGTCTACTCCTTGACTGACCGACCCTTCTGACCAGGAAGACCTGGTCGAGCTAGAGCCCTTCAATGAGCTGGGAAATGTTGCTGGACTTGGGCCGATCTATCGAGATCGAACTAGGGCCATAATTGGTTCTGTGGGCCGGTCTTTAAATTGATTATGGGCTGTGGTCGGGCCAAAGCCCATCCAAGATAATTATTTAGATAATTGAATTTTTATACCCCCACAATTAGCCCCCAAATATTTTGAAAATACTTTGAATATTTTGAAAATATTTAGCGCGGAAAATTCGAACTACCTCGAATTAAAAAGCGGGAGAAATCAAATATTTAGGGTCACGTGGCATTATGCGAAAACGCGTCTTCTTCACACGTGGCGTATCACGATTGTACTTTGCAGGTCGAAGTCGAAGAGTCGGAAAATCTGTTGATATTTTTGCAAATATCAACGAGACATCTTTGATTTGATTCGATTTATTTCACGTAATCATTAGATTTTTTTGGGATTTCGGTTAATAATGAACTGTATAAATAACCGGGCCGAAGAGTCGCTGCTTCTCATTTATATTCATCGTTCGCGGTTAAAAAAAAGTAACTCTCTCTCTTTCTTACTTCTATCTTCTTTACTTTGATTCTCGAGTTTTCTCTCTGAGTTCTTTGAATTCGCTTAGACTTCCGCTCTTTCCAACTCTCAGTTCGACTAACAAACTCAAACGAGTTCATAGTTTTAAACACTTCGCCCGTAAAAAACCTTAGAACTAAATGTCGAGCTCAGGACTTCGCCCATCAGGGTCTCAACCCCTAGGAAATGAGGACATCTTATTACCCTCTGCCGTGACCTCAACCGACCTTAGGAGGATCCGTGAAAAATACCAGATTCCCCCATAAATAAATATCCTTCTTCCTCCTCCTCGGGCTACAGCCGATACTGTCGTGGAGGGTTTCTGCTATATTTATGAAATCTGGATAGAGAAGTGCGGGCTGAGGTTTCCTATTCACCCCCTCTTATTCGACTTCGTCCAAACTCTAAGGTTGACCCTTCCCCAGATGTGTCCGAACTTTGTTAGGATTGTGATGGGTCTAATAGTCGTGGCTCACGTGAAAAAAGTCGAACTCTCATTGATGGATTTAGTCCGTATTTGTGTGGTTAAGGCGAATTCGAAACACGATCCGAAGTGTTTCTACCTTTCGAGGGCGGCAGGCAAGGGGGTGATCACGGGGTTGCCCTCGTAAGACAAATTTTGGGGAAGGCGATATTTTTACTTCGCCGTAAACGAGCATTCACTCGGGGATCGAGCTCATCTTTTCTCCTCGAAGTGGGCGAGCTCGCCGAGTATGCAAAATTTAATTTATCTTTTTCAATTTGCGTTGTATGGGAGAGTGAGATAAACTAACATTTTTTATAAAGGAAATCAAGGCGCCTTCCAAGGGAGCAGAGTTCGTCGAGAAGCTCTTGTTGTCAATGGTGCCCACAAGAAGAGTTGTAGTCTTTATTTTGTACATTTGATGTAATAAAGTCTCACGAAAACCCTTGCTTGTAATTGCCACTACTACAAATGTTGGATTCTACAACCCATATTCTACAACGCTTACGGCTAAGTGTTGTAGAAACTGGAGATTCTACAACACATAAAATAAGCGTTGTAGAAACTGGGTGTTTCTACAACGCTTATGGCTAAGTGTTGTAAAAGCTTGGTGTTTCTACAACGCTTATGGCTAAGCGTTGTAGAAGCTTGGTGTTTCTACAACGCTTACTATAAGTGTTGTAGAAGCTTGGTGTTTCTACAACACTTACTATAAGTGTTGTAAAATTTCACCATATTTCAGATCTCCCACAACGCTTAGACTATCCGTTGTAGAAGCCTCGCCGCGGCGAAAACTTTCTACAACGGATAATCTAAGCGTTGTAGGATTAGTGAAATTTAATGGACCTCGCCGCGGCGAGAACCTTCTACAACAGATAGATATCTGTTGTAGAAGGTTCTCGCAGCGGCGAAGAAGGATTCTCGCCGCAGCGAGAAGAGTTCCAAAAAGCCTTTTTTGGAGAAGATTTTCGTGCCGCGGCGAAGGCTATCTCTCGCAGCGGCGAGAAAATTCTGGGGTTACATTTCAGTAGCCTCGTCGCGGCGAGAAATAGCCTTCGCTACGGCGAGAGTTCTACAACGCTTAATCTAAGCGTTGTAGAAGCGTTTTAAAACCTAAAAATTTAAATTTTTTCAAAAGGCCCGCCCAAATTTCAGACTTAGTCAATTTTTCTTCTTCATTCTTCATTATTCTTCTTCTTCTTCATTCTTCATTGTTCTTCATTCTTCTTCTCCACCACTCTCTCTCTCTCTCTCTCTCTCTCTCTCTCTCTCTCTCTCTCCGCCGTCACTCTTCTTCTCCGCCCTTACCCTCTGTCCGCCTTCACTTCTCTTTCTCTCTCCGCCCTCACTTCTCTCTCTCTCCGCCCTCGCTCTCTTCTTCTCTCCCTTACTCTCTCTCAGCCCTCACTATTCTTCTCCGTCCCTACAAAACCCAAACCTCAAACCAACAAAAGTCACAACCACAAACCCATACACTCCACCACCACGTCAAACTCACACAAGCCTAGGCATCTACGGCGACAACTCCAACTCTCTCTTTCTTCCACGCCTCCATGCTCCACATCTACACTCCAGGCTAGTTTTTGGTTGAGAATTATGTATAATTTAGTTTGAAAATAAGTGTTTGTTTGGAATTGAGAGTATCGATTGATATAATTTAGGTTGAAACATCATATTTGTTTGATATTTTTGTTGGAATTGAGTTTGCTTTTGATATTTAGTTGAAATTGTGGTTCTTAGATTTTATGTCATCCATTACTACTAGTTTTAGCGGTAGCAGTAAATGAAAAACTAGAAGACGACCACAAAATACACATCGCCGCGACAAGAATTGGGGTAGAACCCAGATATTCCTCGCTGCGGCGGTGTATATTTCTCTCCGCGGCGAGATAGTTCTACAACGGATATCTTCCGAAGGTACTGAATTGGCCAGTGCACTTCTACAGACAAAATAAGAACAAACCATTTAACCTCTTATGTCTCGAAGTCACTACGTATAAATTGCATCGTGCTTACCTTAATCCTGAAATGAGACGTGCCATTTCACAGCTTACGTATTCTCATTTGAGAAAGTCAGAGTTCGGACTCACTATGTGATTCTGAACAGGGCCTATTGGTGAAGTACTAAGTTGTGAGAATGTCATAAGTAACTTTGTGAAGTTCTCAAGATTACTGAAATGCAATGTATATCACCTCATGCTTTGTTCCCTCGAATGTGAATAAATGAACTGGCCAGTGTCCAAATTGAGTCTTGACTCTTTTGGATGAAACAATGTGACTTGTTAGCTCCTCGTCAATACATTGTTTCTAACTTATTCACAAGCGACAAGGGAGTTGAGGAAATAACAGCTAGAAGGGTAAAATGGTATTCATGACGGGTAAACATAGATAATATTCAGTGGATCCGCTCATCATAATTTGGTTGAATTCTTGAGTAGAAAATAAATTCATTTGAACCGAGAGATTTTCAGTGTCAACTCTTTAGTGGAGTCAGTTGACATTAAGCTAAACTTGGAAAAGGTTTGTGAACTTTTGAGTCCAAGTGTTTAGCTCAAGCTTTGTTCATTTGGATCCATGAGGTCACTGTCACAAATCACATCGAGTATGAATAGTTAAACTAGAAGCTAAGTCAAAACAAGAACGAGACAAGTTTTGTGAAAATTGTCAAAAATGTATTTTTGTGTTTTTGGACATTGGATGAAATGAATGTCAATAAATTTTTTGACAAGGTCATTTGATGACTTAAACCCACTCGGCCAAGTTAGTTTAATTGGGCCTTGTGGATTAATTTCATTTCATAAGAATTTTATTGAAAATTCTTAATGGGCCTTTTTCATGTTGTCATGAAATGAAAAAGCTTCTAGAAGCCCTTTCTAGAAGGTCATTGGCGCCCAACATAAAGAGAGAAAGGGAAATTATTTTGTGCATGAATGTATCAAGATACTTGCCAAAAGAAAAAGAGGAAACAAATTTCCTATGGATAGCAAGAGGAATTTCGGCCAAGCAAGTCAAAGGCAAGATAAGGGAATAAAAGAGGAAACAAATCCAAGCCTCTAGAAGGCTGCCTTGGCCGTGTGACATAAGTGGGAAGGAGGCAATATTTGTTCATGAATACGTGATATAGAAGAGGAAACTACCTTATTGAAGGTGAGACCTCTCCTATAAATAAGAGCCTCATTCTTCACATTTCATTCATCCCAAGTTTTAGAGATTTGAGAGCTTCTCTCTCTAGCTTGGCCGACTCCTCTCTCTCTCTCTCTCTAGTCAATTTCGTTTTTTGTTTTGGCACCTAGGTCCTCATTTGACCTAGCGTTTTTAGCTCTTCGACTTTAAGACTTGTTCTTGAGTCGTAGTGTTTAAAAGTGCCCACTCACTAATTCCTTTTCTCTCGAGTGATTCTTGTGATAGAAACCATCGTGGTTGCTCGTGTTGCCGAGGAAAGAAAAGAGACGTGCTGCGAGGGAGACGAACGTTTTCAACCTTCCGAAGGCTCATCAAAGTTCAAGCTTCTAAAAAGGTTAATAAATTATTTACGCTCATAATAGTTTTTATTTACATGTGCTTGCTCTTTGTCTAGGTTAGTAAAATCATTTTACTTGTCAAAAGAAAATTTTTAAAATTCCGCCGCGTACCGAAGCATTAAAATTTTTCTTAAACCCTAGATCGATTCCAACAAATGGTATAAGAGCTATGGTCAAAGATATGCATGTACATGTAATTAAAATTATGAGCTTGAAAATCGTTTTCGAAAGTTTACTAATTTTGTGACAAGTTAGAATTGTTTTCTTAGTTTTTTTTTTAATTTATTGCTCTTGCCTTTAAATTAAAAATCATGTTGACTTTCTATGAGTTTGGGATGTTATTAAAACACATTAGAATCAGTTCTAAAAGTTTTTAATTTTTTATATTAAAAAACCGTGTTTTAAGTTTAAGAAAATTTCGAGTAATTTTTGTGACTAGTTATATTGTCTTGCTAGTTTCTTTTATTTACTTGAATCGTTTTATGCTTTTTGTTATTTCTTTTATATCATGTTATTACCATGTTAATAAAACACAAATAAAAGCTTTAACAACTTCCTAAAACGTTCTGTTACACTCGATTCTTTTTACGCACTAAAAGACCGAACTTTAATTATTTCTGTTTTCTTCGAGCTGGAGTAAAACCCGCAGTAAAAGTTGCATAACTCTATGCTCAGACGGTGAGTCAAAAGGACATCGGAGTCGCCAGTTATGGCGATTTTACTCCGAGGTGCACGGCTGTTCCGAAAGTCCAGTTTTTTAGAAATCCGGATTTTCAGCCCCACTACCATGAGTTATAGAACTCTAATGAGAAAATTTTCTTGCGCAAAAATGTTTTTTATAAGATTATAAACATAATGTGAAAGATTAAAATGTTTTGATTGTTGTCAATGATGCCCACAAGAAGAGTTGTAATCCTTATATTGTACATTTGATGTAATAAAGTCTCATGAAGACTCTTGCTTGTAATTGCTTATTCATTAATAAAAGTTGAAACGTTCATTCATTCTTCCGTGTCTGTTTGAAGCTTTATGATAAAACATTAGTCTTTAGTCCATAAATAAACTAAACAACTTACGAAGAGACAAATGTAGATTTGCATGAACAAACTCTTCGTAGTTTTCTTAAAACGATATATTCACAATCTAAGGGTCAAAGGACTATTGACCTCAGTATGATTGTTAGAAGATCTATGATGTCTGGTTATGAGACATTGAGAGTTGGAGACTCTATAGTTCTTCTAGGTATCTTCCAAAGGTACTGAATGGACCAGTGCACTTCTAGAGACAAGATATGAACAAACCATTTAACCTCTTATGTCTCGAAGTCACTACGTATGAATTGCATCGTGCTTACCTTAATCCTGAAATGAGACATGTCATTTCACACCTTAGTATTCTCATTTGAGAAAGTCAGAGTTCGGACTCACTATCTGATTCCGAACAAGGCCTATTGGTGAAGTACTAAGTTGTGAGAATGTCATGAGTAACTTTGTGAAGTTCTCATAGATATGGAATTCATGTACAAGATTGCTTAAATGCAATGTATATCACCTCATGCTTTGTTCCTTGGAGTGTGAATAAATGAACTGGCCAGTATCCAAATTGAGTCTTGACTCTTTTGGATGAAACAATGTGACTTGTTAGCTGCTCGTCAATACATTGTTTCTAACTTATTCACAAGCGACAAAGGAGTTGAGGAAATAACAGCTAGAAGGGTAAAATGGTAATTTTGTAAATCCCGACTAGCTGATGATATTCATGAAGGGTAAACACTGATAATATTCTGTGGATCCGCTCATTACAATTAGGTTGAATTCTTGAGTAGAAAATAAATTCATTTGAACCGAGAGATTTTCAGTGTCAACTCTTTAGTGGAGTCAGTTGACATTAAGCTAAACTTGGAAAAGGTTTGTGAACTTTTGAGTCCAAGTATTTAGCTCAAGCTTTGTTCATTTGGGTCCATGAGGTCACTGTCACGAATCACATCGAGCAGGAATAGTTAAACTGGAAGCTAAGTCAAAACAAGAACGAAAATTGTCAAAAGGGTATTTTTGTCTTTTGAGACATAGGATGAAATGAATGTCAATAAATTTTTTGACATGGTCATTTGATGACAAGTAACACTCGGCCATAATAAGATTAATTGGGCCTTGTGGATTAATTTCATTTCATAAGAATTTTAATGAAAATTCTTAATGGGCCTTTTTCATGTTGTCATGAACAAAATGGAAAAGCTTCTAGAAGCCCCTTCTAGAAGGTGATAGGCGCCCAAATACCCAAGAGAAAGAGAGAATATTTTGTGCATAAATGTATCAAGATACTTGCCAAAAGAAAAAGAGGAAACAAATTTCCTCTAAGAGGAACAAAGAGAATTGGCCAAGTAGAGTCAAAGAGGTAGAAGATAAATGAGGAAACAAATCCATGTGGCATAGGTAATGCCTTGCACGCCCAAAATGAAAAAGGGAAACAAGGGATTTGTTCATGAATATGTGATATTCAATATAGAAGAGGAAACTACCTTATTGAAGGTAAAGCCTCTCCTATAAATAGGAGCCTTATTCTTCTCATTTTTCTCATTCCACATAAGTTAGAGATTGAGAGCCTCTCTCTCTAGAACTTGTGGTTGCCGCCCTTCCTCTCTCTTTCTAGTTTATTTTCGATTTTTTGTTTTGGCACCTAGGTCCTCATTTGACCTAGTGTTTAGCTCTGCGACTTCAAGACTCGTTCTTAAGTCGTAGTGTTTAAAAGTGCCCACTCACTAATTCCTTTATTTCGAGTGATTTAGTGATAGAAACTTTCGTGGTTGCTCGAGGTGCCGAGGAAAGAAAGAGAGACGTGCTGCGAGGGGAGAAGAGCGTTGCAAACTTTCCAAAAGCTTCTCAAAGTTCAAGCTTCAAGAAAGGTTAGTAAACTTCTATGCTCATTATAGTTTTTATTTATATGTACTTGCTCTTTGTCTAGGTTAGTAAAAAACTGTTTTTACTTGAAAAGAAAATTTTTAAAATTCCGCCGCTTTGCGAAGCGTTAAACTTTTTTCTTAAACCCTAGATCAATTCCAACAAATGGTATCAGAGCTATGGTCAAAGATTAGCATGTACATGTATTTAAAACTAAGTGGGAGGGTTATACTTGTTGTTTGTAACCCACGATCCCCAACACTAATGAAAAAAGCAATTAACGTGAGACTAAGAACCGCTCTTGTGGCCCTCTCTTAAAAGGGAGTACTCTAAGGCGTTTTTGCTTCGATCATTGCTCGATGAGCTACGTCCGAGAGTGAGACGATGAAGGCAAGGCCTCCCCTTGGGGGATTGTTTATTCAAAGTTGATCTTTTTGACTAAGTGGTTGGTTGCACACTTAGGCTTAATCCCTTGTAATCCTCCCTTGAGGCTCTGTGAAAGGATGTGAGTGATCAAACCAATTTAAAAGGTGTCTAGTCAAAATTGGTGTATTCACATCTTGGCTAAGCATTAATGATGTGTCATTTACTTATAAATGGAGATTTTTTGCAGCCTTCTCTTGAGGGAGTAAATTATCATTTGGTTTATAACACCTTTGGATTTTATCAAGTCTTAAACAAACTTAAATCCTAAACCAAAGACTAATCATAAACGTGTTTCAACTTAATTAGGCAATATGTCTCTCAACCTTCTCTTGATCATCTTTTCCTCGAACAAACTCGAAAACGAAAACTACGTAGATTCGATACGTAACCTCGACATCATCCTTACCGTTAACAAGCACAAATGGGTACTCACCACCCCCTGTCCTCTAACGAATGATGATTCGACTCATGAGGACAAAGACGCCTTAGCGGCGTGGCTTCGATCCCATGAGATTGTAAGGTGCTATATCTTAGCATCTATGAACAATATGTTGCAACAACAACATCGTGACATCGAGACTGACCCCGACATGCTCTACAATCTCCTTGAGATGATTGGAGGGCAAAGGCGTCAAGCAAGGCAACAAGCAGTCCGACACTTTATGAACTGTCGCATGAAGGCTAGGACTCCTGTCAGGGACCATATGATGCTGATCATTAGTTACCTGAATGAGATGGAAATCCTAGGATCTGAGATTGACGAGGAGACCAAAATAGATATGATCTTGGAAACTCTCCCCAACTCTTTCAATACCTTCAAGCTGAACTACTCCATGACCAAGCTAAAGTACACTGTTACCGAGCTTATGAAGGAGCTTCACACTGCTGAAGGTCTCACTAAGAGAAAAAGGAATCAAGGAGAGGCACATGCTACTAAGCACAAAGCCTCCTCCTCTGGATCTAAGAAGAGACCTCACAAGGCCGAGAAGAATAACTGTCCTGCCTATCTCAAAGCAAAGGAACATAGTATTGTACTAATTACCGAAGCATGCTTAGTAGCTGATAATGTATCAACGTGGATTCTTGACTCCGCTGCTACTAACCATATTTGTTGCTCCTTGAATGGTTTCAAGAAAACCATAAGCTTAGAGGAAGGCGACTTCTGTTTCAAATGGGGTGATGGGAGCTTAGTGTCTGCAGAGGCTGTGGGATCCGTGACGCTGTCTTTTGAAGACCGCAGTTTAAACTTTGAATAATGTTTATTTTGTTCCTACCTTTGGGAAGAACTTAATATCCATTGCTCGTCTTCTTGAGCAAAATTATTGTTTAAAGTTCATTAAGAATGGAATTCGTATTTCGTTTCCTAATAAATCTTTTGTGATGCATGTATGAAGAATGCTCTTTTCTTCATCTATCCCACTCAACCTACTCTTTTAGACACCGAAATAGATAATGATCTTATTAGGGAGCCAAAGAGGATCAAACTTTCTGAATCCTCCGATCTAACAAAATCAACATACCTATGGCACTTAAGACTTGGTCATATCAGTCTAGATAGGATTAAGAGACTTGTGAGGGACGGTCCACTCTCAGCCTCTGCAATAGGTTCACTACCTACTTGTGAATCCTGCATAGAAGGAAAAATGACTAGGCGACCTTTCTCCGAATAGGGTCGAAGAGCCACTGAGTTGCTGGAAGTAGTACATTCTGATGTATGTGGTCCGCTCAGCCAATAGGCACGTGGTGGATACGAATACTTCGTTACCTTCAACGATGATTACCCAAGATATGGTTTTGTCTATTTGCTCAAACACAAATCCGAGACCTTTAACGTATTTAAGGTCTTTAGGGCTTTAGTGGAAAAGCAAACTGGCAAAGTGATCAAAACCCTTCGATCTGATCGAGGTGGTGAGTAAATGTTTGGAGAGTTCGATGACTTTTTTAAAGAAGAAGGTATCGCTTCTCAGCTTACCGTACCTGGCACACCTCAACAAAACGGAGTGTCAGAGAGAAGAAATCGAACTCTTATGGAGATGGTTAGATCAATGATGAGTTACTCATCACTCCCTCTTTCCTTTTGGGGGTATGCCCTCGAAACAGCCGCTTACATTTTGAACCAAGTTCCGTCTAAAACGGTTCCTGGTACTCCTTATGAACAATGGACTGGCCGTAAAGTAAATCTTGGCCGCATCAAAATTTAGGGATGCCCCGCACACGTGCTGAGGCAAAAGACTAGGAAGTTGGCTAGTAGGTCAGAATTGTGACTGTTCATTGGATATCCAAAGGAAACCAAAGGTTTCACTTTCTATAGTCCCGAGGACGATTAGACTTTCGTTAGCACGAATGCTCGTTTCCTTGAGGAGGACTTTATGAAGGATGCAAAACCTAGAAGCAAAATTGTGCTTGAAGAAAAGTTGGGTGAGGAAGCTTCTACCTCATCTGTAAGAACTGTTCTTACCCCAACTGAAACACAACCTAACTCTTCGGAATCTCGTCAAGTAGTACTTCGACGTAGTGGGAGGGCTACTCAAAAGCCTAACATGTACACGTCCTATGGAGACTCTCTCGTAGCCGTCTCTGACATGGATGACCCTGTTTCCTATAGCCAAGCAATGGCTTGTTCTGAATCAAACCTGTGGCTTGAAGCCATGAAAGTTGAAATGCACTCGATGTATGTCAACAAAGTCCAGAAACTTGTAGACCTTCCTGAAGGGATTAAACCCGTAGGGTGTAAGTAGATATACAAGAAGAAAAGGGGTCCGGATGGGAACGTCGAGAAGTTCAAAGCACGACTTGTGGCTAAGGGTTATACCCAACAAGAAGGGATTGACTATGAAGAAACCTACTCGCCAGTCGCGATGCTTAAATCCATCTGCATACTTCTATCCATAGCTACAGCTCTCGACTATGAGATCTGGCAAATGGATGTCAAGACGGCCTTCCTGAATGGCAATCTTGACGAGCACATTTATACGGCTCAACCAGACGGTTTCATGGAAGAAGGTCAAGAGACCAACGTTTGTGAGTTACTTAAGTCCATTTATGGACTAAAGCAAGCATCTAGGTCATGGAATATTAGATTCGATGAAACTGTGAAAAGCTTCCGCTTTGAACAGTCAATAGATGAGCCTTGTGTTTACAAGTTAATACACAAAGGCAAAGTTGTGTTTCTAGTACTATATGTCGATGAGATATTACTCATAGGTAACGATGTGGGTAAATTATCTGAGGTTAAGGTCTGGCTAGCAAAACAATTCGACATGAAGGATCTAGGAGAAGCCGCGTACATTCTGGGGATCCAAATCTTTCGAGATAGGAAAAACCGAACCCTGTCGCTCTCTCAAGCATCTTATATTGATAAGGTGATGAATCGCTTCACGATGCAAGACTCGAAGAAGGGCCAAACACCCTTTAGGCATGGAGTTTCACTCTCTAAGGACCAATCTCCCAAGACTGCACAATAGATTGAAGACATGAGGAAAATTCCTTACGCCTCTGCCGTAGGAAGCCTCATGTATGATATGCTTTGCACTAGACCTGATATATGTTTCGCCGTTGGCGTAGTTAGCCGTTTCCAATCCAACCCTGGACCCGAGCACTGGATTGCTCTTAAGGATGTTCTTAAGTATCTTCGAAGAACTAGGAACTTGATGCTTACATACTCAGGTACTGACCTAACTATGACGGGATATACTGACTCTGATTTTCAAGCGGATAAGGATTCCAGGAAATCCACTTCGAGATCTATGTTCATCCTTAATGGTGGAGTTGTTGTGTGGAGGAGTATTAAGCAATCTTGCATTGCTGACTCCACAATGGAAGCAGAATATGTGGCTGCTTGTGAAGCATCCAAAGAGGCTGTATGGCTTAGAAAATTCCTTAAGTATTTGGAAGTTGTTCCAAACGTCAAAGAGCCCATGACCCTTTATTGCGATAATAGTGGGGTTGTCGCTAACTCAAAGGAACCTCGAAGCCATAAGCGCTCTAAACATATTGAGAGGAAATACCATTTGATTCGAGAGATCGTGCAGCGCGGAGACGTGGAAGTGAAGAAGATCTCAACGGTGGACAACCTGGCAGATCCATTCACCAAGGCCCTAGCGAACAAGGTCTTCGACCAACATCGAGAGGGATTAGGCATGAAGGACTACACACATCTTCTTTGAGTCAAGTAGGAGTTTGTTGTCAATGGTGCCCACAAGAAGAGTTGTAGTCTTTATTCTGTACATTTGATGTAATAAAGTCTCACGAAGACCCTTGCTTGTAATTGCTTATTCATTAATAAAAAGTCGAAACGTTCAATCATTTTTCCTTGTCTGTTTGAAGCTTTATGATAAAACCTTAGTCATTAGTCTATAAACAAACTTAACAACTTACGAAGAGACAAATGTAGATTTGCATGAACGAACTCTTAGTAGTTTGCTTAAAACGATATATTCGCAATCTAAAGGTCAAAGGACTATTGACCTCAGTACGACTGTTAGGAGAATGTATGATGTCTGGTTATGGGGCATGGAGAGTTGGAGACTCTATAGTTCTTCTCGCTATTTTCCGAAGGTACTGAATTGACCAGTGCACTTCTAGAGACAAAATAAGAACAAACCATTTAACCTCTTATGTCTCGAAGTCACTACGTATGAATTGCATCGTGCTTACCTTAATCCTGAAATGAGACATGCCATTTTACAGCTTACGTATTCTCATTTGATAAAGTCAGAGTTCGGACTCACTATGTGATTCTGAACAGGGCCTATTGGTGAAGTACTAAGTTGTGAGCATGTCATGAGTAACTTTGTGAAGTTCTCATAGATATGGAATTCATGTACAAGATTGCTGAAATGCAATGTATATCACCTCATGCTTTGTTCCTTGGAATGTTAATAAATGAATTGGACAGTGTCCAAATTGAGTCTTGACTCTTTTGGATGAAACAATGTGACTTGTTAGCTCCTCGTCAATACATTGTTTCTAACTTATTCACAAGCGACAAAGGAGTTGAGGAAATAACAGCTAGAAGGGTAAAATGGTAATTTCGTAAATCCCGACTAGCTGATGATATTCATGACGGGTAAACATAGATAATATTCAGTGGATCCGCTCATCATAATTAGGTTGAATTCTTGAGTAGAAAATAAATTCATTTGAACCGAGAGATTTTCAGTGTCAACTCTTTAGTGGAGTCAGTTGACATTAAGCTAAACTTGGAAAAGGTTTGTGAACTTTTGAGTCCAAGTGTTTAGCTCAAGCTTTGTGTTACCACACCGTCTCGGCCCGGTAAAGCGATGACGACCGTGATAGCAGCCGTCCCAGGACTCTCCCAACGCACGGCCGACCCAGGGCCGGCCTCCGGCTCCATGGCCGACCCAGGGCCGGCCTCTGAGCTCCATGAACGACCCAGAGCCGGCCTCCGAGCTCCATGGACGACCCAGAGCCGGCCTCTGGCTCCATGGACGACCCAGAGCCGGCCTCCGAGCTCCATGGACGACCCAGAGCCGGCCTCCGGCTCCATGGATGACCCAGAGCCATGGATGACCCAGAGCCGGCCTCCGGCTCCATGGACGACCCAGAGCCGGCCTCCGGCTCCATGGATGACCCAGAGCCAGCCTCCGAGCTCCATGGACGACCCAGAGCCGGCCTCCGGCTCTATGGCCGACCCAGGGCCGGCCTTCGGCCAAGGGGATGCCCAAAATGCCCCTCAGCCACCTATAATAAATACCAGGGTCCCTCCTCCGGTCCAGGTAGTCCGAAATTTGAGTAGTGAAATGCTGCCGAATTCATACCTCGCTCGTTTCTCTCAAGTCTCGACCCCTAAACACTTAAACTCTCTAAACCACCTCAATCCTACTAATGTTGAGCGTCGGAGAGGTAAACAGGGGCAACCCCCCTATTTTCCCTTTGTAGTTCACACCTTCTTGCTTGCTTTTCAGGTGCCTGGACGTAGTAGACATCACCAACAGCTAAGGGAAGACTCGGGATACCGAGTCCGACACGCTCGAGTCAAGACGAGATCACTTGGTCCGGCCTTGGGTCTAACCGTCTTTGATTCCTAAATCGTTGTCCGAAAAACTGCGACAACATTTTGGCGCTAGAAGGAGGGGACCACCGACTTTAGCACGCTCTCCCTTCCATTTCCTCAATTTCACTACGTCTACGACTCTCGAGAGATGATTCATATTCCCGCGACCTCCGCTGGCACTCGAGCAACGAGCTCGAGGTACGGTCTTCGAAGCCTTACTCACCGTCTTGAAGGGCAACCTCGTGATAACGAGAGCCAGCCCCAAGACCCGGTGAACGACCCCGAGGCCGCGATCCGAGAGGATACGGCCCGGCGGCTCGCGGAGCTTCATGACCGTCCCGGCATCGACGGCTCGCTCATCGCCAATCTCCTCGGCTACGACGTCGAGGATCGATCCGCCCGAGACGACTCCGACCCCGACTACGTGGGGGAGTCAAGGACCAATGAGGCGACTACTAGCCTCGCCCAAATACGGCCCGTGAGGACCAATGGCGCATTGGCCGATCCTTCGCACCCGGCGCGACGACAGGTACGGTCACAGTCCCGGGGACTCGCCCCCTTGGGTTCAAGAGGCGGCCGGACACGGCCCCTCGCCGAGGAGAGAGCGACCCTGGTGGATGATGGGGCCGATAGCCGAAGCGCTCGCCGGACGGTTCGACCAAGGGCGACCTCGCCTCGCCACGCACCAAGCGTGGACCTTAGAGAGCGCTTGACGGCGCAGAGAAACTCCCGAGGGGAGGATCTCCGCCAAAGGCTCAACTCTCGGAGGGACGCGCTTCCCGCCGCAACTCTCGGCCGGCCTCAGGCCAATGTCGTGGACCAAGCGTCCTACGAGCGCCAACCGGTGACTCCCGTGGCCCCGAAAGTCGGCCCTACTAACGAGCTTGACATGGTCACAATGATTCAGAGCCTCCAAAACCAAATCATCGAGATGAGGGAGTCAGGGAGGCAACGGCCGTACGGGGGGATTGAGGAATCATACTCTCCCTTCGCCGCTCAAATCCTCGCGCAGCCTTGCGTGGGGAACTTCAAGCTACCGTCCATCCCTCCCTATGATGGACGGACGGACCCAAACTTCCACATCCAACACTACGAGACGTGGATGACAATGCAAGGACAGACGAACGCCACCCTCTGTCAGGCCTTCAGCCTGACCCTTACAGGGTCGGGATTTGAGTGGTTTCGAAGCCTAAGGCCGGGGAGCATCTCGTCTTTCCGGGCCTTGCGAGAGGCTTTCCTTGCTCGATTCACCACCCTCGTGGCGCAAAAGAAGTCGAAGACCCACCTCCTCTCCATCCGACAAGGGAGAGACGAGAGACAATACCTCGCCCGCTTCATCGAGGAGTCTCACAAAGTCGAAGGGTTCGACGATAAGGACGCCATCACGGCGATCACCGAGGGGGTGCGCACAAGCGACTTCCTCAAATCCATTGTTGGGAAAGTCCCACGGGACATGGCGGAGCTAATGGCGAGAGCCCGCACGTATATGGGAATCGAGGACTATCTCGATGGCCGAGATGGCCGAAAGTCAGGGGGACAGGGTAGTCGCCGCCGCGACGACCAGGACGGAGATCGCCCCGACCCTCGAAAGAGGAGGAATAAGGGAGGCCAGGCCCCTAACGGCCGCTCCCTCCCCGGTCCGAGGCCGCCACATGTCTATAGCTTCCGAAAGTTCTCGACCTTTACTCCTCTGAATACTCTACCGGAGCGGATCCTTGCTTTGCACCGTGACAAGCTGGGAAGTCCAACTCCTATCACGAAGGATCCCGCCAAGAGGGATCGAAGTAAGTTCTGTGAATACCACCAGGATCACGGGCATCTGACGTCCGAATGCTATCAACTCAAGTGGCAGATTGAGGCCCTGGTTCAAGATGGGAAACTGAAGGAATACGTCCTTAGAACGATTGGGATAGCCGCGGCGCACGGGGAGCGCCCGCGGCAAGAAAAGAAAGGTCCGGCGACAGTGACCGTCACGGACCGAGCGGCAATCGAAGAACCAGAAAGCTCGCAACTGCACATCGTGGGTGCGATCTTGGGCGGCCCGGAGTTTGGCGATTCGGCCACGCAGAGGAAGAAGTACGTACGTGAAGTTTCCCAAGGGAAAATAGCGCACTACATCAACCACACATACGAGACCCCTCCTCCGGCCCCGTTCGAATCTATGTTCTTCATCAGCCAAGAGGCGGCACGAGTGCTCCATCCGCACAACGACGCGATAGTCATCTCTGCCCCCGTCGCCAACAACCTCGTCCGGAGAATCCTAATCGACAATGGGAGCTCCGCCGACATAATCTTCAAGTCGGCGTTGGACAGGATGAAGCTATCCGGGATGAGACCGACCCCGATCTCGACCCCGCTCTTCGGCTTCTCCGGAGAAGGGTCATGACGGAGGGAACTATCGACCTCCCGGTTACCTTCGGTACCCCGGGAGGGCTCGAGGTTACCCACATCGTGTCGTTCCTTGTCGTGGACCAGCCCTCGGCATACAATATCATCGTCGGCCGCCCGACTCTCAACCGGTTGAAGGCCATAACGTCCACGTACCATCTGATGATGAAGTTCCCGACCGAGAAGGGGATCGCCGTAATGCTGGGAGACCAGTCAATGGCGAGGATATGCTACGTCCAGGGCGTGGACGGAAAAGGGAAAGGAATGATGGTGAGCACCGTCTTCAAGTTCGGGGACAAATTCCCCTGCAAGATAGAGGAAGAAGGCACCTTCGGAGAACTGGACCAAAGGGACGATGTCGAGCGTCGAAAGGTGGAGACACCGGATGACCTCGTTCCCGTCGTGTTGGACGACGCCAAGCCTGACCAAGTAGTCAAGGTAGGCGCCCAACTCCCGTCCGGGGTCCGGGCCGAGCTCTCCGCCTTCCTCTGTGAGCACAAAGATGTCTTTGCGTGGACACACGCCGACATGCCGGGGATCGACCCTGAAATAATGGTTCACCGTCTCAATGACGACAAGAGAGTGGCCGAGCGCGTTCAACCGCGACGGACTTTCAGCGGGGAGAGGTACCAAGCCATTGGTGAAGAGGTTGACAAACTTCTCGCCGCCGACTTCATCAGGGAGGCGGAGCACCCCAAGTGGGTGTCCAATGTGGTGATGGTCAAGAAGCCAAATGGGAAGTGGCGGATCTGTATCGACTACAAAGATCTCAACAAAGCCTGCCCGAAAGACAGCTTCCCTCTCCCGAGGATCGAGTAACTCGTGGACGCCACGGCCGGCCACGAGTTGTTGAGTTTCATGGACGCCTACTCAGGCTACAACCAGATCCGCATGCACGAACCAGATCAGATCAAGACCACCTTTGTTACGAACCGCGGACTCTACTGTTACAAGGTCATGCCCTTTGGCCTATAAACGCGGGAGCGATGTATCAAAGGTTGGTCAATCGAATGTTCGCCAATCAAATTGGCAAAACCATGGAGGTCTACGTGGACGATATGCTCGTCAAAAACCACGTTCGAGACTTTAGGGAGATGTTCACAATCCTGCGGCGCTACAAGATGAAGCTCAACCCCAACAAGTGCGCTTTTGGGGTCGAGTCCGGGAAATTCTTGGGCTACATGGTTAGTCGCCGCGGGATCGAGGCTAACCCCGAGAAGATCAGGGCGATCCTAGAGATGAGGTCGCCGCAAAAAGTGAAAGAAGTTCAAAGCTTGACGGGAAGGATCCCCGCCCTGACGCGATTCGTTTCCAAAGCCACCGATAGGTGCCAACCGTTTTTTAAGGCACTGAAGAAGACCGACGGGTTCGTGTGGACGGGGGAGTGCGAGGAAGCATTCCGTGAAATGAAAGCCTATTTCACCTCCCCCCCATTCCTCGCGAAGCCAAGGAATGGCGAAACCTTGTACATCTACCTCGCGGTTTCCGACAGGGCCGTGAGCGCGGTTCTCATACGCGAAGAAAATAAGGTGCAATGGCTGTTCTATTACGTTAGCAAGGCGCTCCTCGACGCCGAGACTCGATACCCGGAAATCGAGAGATTGTCCCTCGCCCTCTTCATGAGCGCGAGAAAACTCCGACCCTACTTTCAGGCGCACCCCGTTGTGGTCCGCACGGGACATCCCATCGAGAAGGCCCTTCAAAAAGGGACCTCCTCTCGAATGGCCATATGGTCCCAAGAGTTGGGCGAGTACGGGGTCGAGTTCCAACCGAGAACCGCCATCAAGGGCCAAGCCCTCGCCGACTTCGTAGCCGAGTTCACAGGCGCGCCCTCAACTGACGAGGGGGACAAAGGTGACAAGGGCAGGAAAGACAAGGAGTACGACCACAATGAGTCATCGAAGAAGAGGACCAACAACCCGATAGGGCCGGTCTGGGACTTGCACGTGGATGGCGCGTCAAACGCCCGGGGGGCTGGCGCCGGCGTTGTGCTCACAAATCCCGATAGGGAAAAACTGAGATACGCCCTGCGGTTCGAGTTCAAGGCTTCCAACAACGAGGTAGAGTACGAGGCTTTGATCGTTGGCTTGGAGCTAGCAAACAAGCTAGGCGTCCAAAACCTGCGCATCCACTGCGACTCGCAGTTGATTGTGAACCAAGTTAAGGGCGACTACGCCGCAAAAGAGCCAAACATGGTCGCGTATTTGTTCAAGACCCAAAAGAACCTGGAGGCCCTGTCATGGTTCGAGATCGTCCAAGTTCCTCGAGAAGCGAACATCGACGTTGACGCCCTGGCTTGCCTCGCGTCTGGGATAGACGAGGAGGGCGAAGGCAGCGTCCCGATCGAAATGTTGACCCGACCCTACGTCTCGAGAGGCGACGTAGGGGTAGTTGACGAGAATCCACCTCCCTCATGGATGACTATGCTCGTGGAATTCCTTAAGCGAGGAGTCGTCCCCGAAGACAAAGAAGATGCCAAAAAGCTGAGAAGCTTGGCGCCGAAGTACACGATGAGGGAGGAAAACTTGTTCAAGAGAGGCTACTCTATGCCCCTCCTCCGCTGCCTGACCGAAGTCGAGGCGAAGAAAGCACTCCGCGAGGTACACGAAGGGGTGTGCGGAAACCACGCCGCCGAGCAATCTTTGGCATTAAAGCTACTGAGACTCGGATATTTTTGGCCAACCTTGAAAAAGGACTCCCACGAATGGGCCAAAAAATGCGATAAGTGCCAAAGATTCGCCCACATCCCGCGTCAAGCACCGGCCCCGTTGTGCCCGGTCATTGTGCCGCGAACTTTCGCGAAGTAGGGAGTCGACCTCATCGGCGAACTACCCACGGCCCCGAGACAATACAAGCATGCGATCGTGGCGATCGACTACTTCACGAAGTGGGTAGAGGCCGAACCGCTGGCAAAGATCACCGAGGCAAACACGACGAACTTCATCTGGAAGAACATTGTCTGCCGCTTCGGGATCCCCGTGTCGATTGTGACTGACAACGGAAAACAGTTCGACAACGCGCGCCTCCGAGAAATGTGCGAACAGTTGGGCATTAGCAAAACTTACTCCTCTCCCCACCATCCACAGGCTAACGGTCAAGTCGAGGCGGTCAACAAGACGATCAAAGAGAACCTGAAGAAGAAGCTGGAAGAAAGGAAGGGGGCTTGGGCCGACGAGCTTCCCATGGTTTTGTGGGCGTACCGAACCACCGCTCGAAATGCGACCGGCGAAACCCCTTTCGCTCTCGCATTCGGAGTCGAGGCCGTGGTACCTGTCGAAACCAAGCTGCCGACCCTGCGCATAGAGGAGTATGAAGAAGCCGCCAACGATGACGCGATCAGGCTCGAGCTGGACCTCATAGGTGAGAAGAGGGCGGACGCGCTCACCCGCCTTGCCGTACAAAAGAGGAAGGTCGAGAAGTACTACAACTCCAAGGTCAAGCTGCGAAAGTTCGCCGACGGGAGCCTTGTCCTTAGAAGGGTGTTCCAAAACACCAAAGGGCAAGGTGCAGGAGTTTTGGCTCCCACCTGGGAGGGTCCATACCGTGTGCGCCGAGCCATCCACAACGGCACGTACGAGCTCGAGAACCTGGAAGGACTCGTGTTCACGCACCCGTGGAACGCAGAGCACCTACGGCAATACTACCAATAGAGGCGCCACGTCCCCGACTTGCAATTATTTTCATTTTATTTTCGATTTTTGCAAAGACAATTTTAAATTTCAAGAATGGCCAACGGCCTTGGAATGTAATTTTTTTTTATTATTATTTCAACATTATATTCGAATTACATTTCGCTTCGAAACCTTTACCTTATTTTATAACAGTTTGGGTCGTCACCAGCTAGTCGTCGAGCTCGCCATGTCGTGTGGTCGAGCTCGCCACTTTGTCTGGTCGAGCTCGCCACGTCGTCTGGTCGAGCTCGCCACGTCATCTGGTCGAGCTCGCCACTTCGTCTGGTCGAGCTCGCCACGTTGTCTGGTCGAGCTCGCCACTTCGCCTAAGCCGAGCTCGTCACGTCGTCTGGTCGAGCTCGCCACGTCGTCTGGTCGAGCTCGCCACTTCGTCTGGTCGAGCTCGCCACGTCGTCTGGTCGAGCTCGCCACTTTGCCTAAGCCGAGCTCGTCACTTCGTCTTAGCCGAGCTCGTCACTTCGTCTGGTCGAGCTCGCCACTTCGTCTGGTTGAGCTCACCACGTCGTCTGGTCGAGCTCGCCACTTCACCTAAGTCGAGCTCGTTACCTCGTCTAAGTCAAGCTCGTTACCTCGTCTAAGTCGAGCTCGTCACTTCGTCTGGTCGAGCTCGCCACGTCGTCTGGTCGAGCTCGCCACGTCGTCCGGTCGAGCTCGCCACTTCGTCCAGTCGAGCTCGCCACTTCGTCCATCACTTCGTCTAGCCGAGCTCATCACTTCGTCTAGTCGAGCTCGTCACTTCGTCTCGTCGAGCGCGCACAATGACACGTTTTACGTGCCGAAAGGTAGCAAAACATCAACAAGTCGGATCCGCGCACCGGACCTCCGACCCTCGCGCGACGCTCTCGCACAATTCCACGCCCCGCACACCGATAGGCAACGGGGCGTCGGTGGGTCACGTCCGCGCACCGGACCGTCGATCCCAGCAATCAAAACCCAAAACGTGACACGCGTACCAACGAGTACCACGCTCACTGGGAACTGCAAGCTCGTCCTGATACGCACGCCGATAGGTAGCGTACTCGCCGGAAGATGAGCGCGACGACCGACAGCTCGCACACGCCGATAGGCAACAAGTCACGAATGGATGTCCAAGAGTCGCACCCGCCGGGCGAATCTGGTCTAGCCAGCGTCCGCGGGAAGCTGCGCCGCCAAGTGCGGCGGTAAGCCATGCAAACCGGTTACGCCAGGTATGGTAAGCCGGGCTCGCAAGACACGCACCAGTTGCGTCGCGCGAATCGATTACGCTAAGCATAGCAAGTCGAGAAAATAAGACGCATAACAGACATAAAAGCTTTAACTAAAGCAAATAATGTTGTACGAGAAATTCAACAGTAAAAGTATGAGAGTATGACAAACGTCGAACGTAAGAAAAACGTAACAAAAATCCGAGAGAAAACACCACGTAAGCGCTAAACAAGTGCGCAGAAAACCAAAGAAAAGTTGGCTACTCTGAGCCGAAGTCGATTTGCTCTTCATCTTCCTCGGGGCGAGGAGCGCCGGACCCGCCAATGGCTTCTCCATCCAACTGGCGGTTCGTCGACTGTGCAGCCTCCGCGGGGACTTGAGGATGCGGGTCGTCCTCCGGCGTCTCGTCGTCCAAAGGAGGGAACATGGCATTAAAGAAGGAAAACGTGGTCCCACGAGACGCGTTCTCCTTCGCGGTCGCGTCTTTGACCCGTTTGGCCGCCTCATAGCGAGCCACCTCCAGCGCGAGGTCCCAGTCGTCCTCCAAGTCTGTCTTGGACCGCATAGCGTCGTCCCTCTCCTCGATGAGGGTCTACACTTCCACCTGCAAAGTGTCCATCTCCCTCTCGGCCTTGACCCGGGAGATCTCACTCGCCGACAGCCGAGCATGGACGATGCTCAGCTCCTCGTCCCGGCTCGAGAGCGCCGCCTGGAGTTTGTTCGTCTCCCCTAAGAAGGTGTTGGCCACCTGCTCCGCCTTCTCTCGGGACGCCTGCTCTGCCACGCGGAGCGATTTCTCGGCCACCGACTCCTCGCGAGCTCGCTGGAGTTCCTCCTCGAGTGCTTGAAACTCTCGAGCGGTATGGACTCCCGTTAGAGCGGCAGCATGGGCGGCCGCCGCACTCTCCTTGTCTTTCTCCATGGTCTGCATACGCCGTAGTAGATCCCGGAGAATGCGGTCGCTTCGCTCTTGGCGTGCGAGCATCTGTGGAAACGAGTGAGATGCGTATGATCGATATGAGCATAGTGATTACACATGAAGCAAGCAAATGAGTCGTACCTTTTGGGCGTCTCCGATCCCATTCTAGAAATGCTCGAGGTCGCTCATCGTCAGGAGACTCTTGAAATCCCGCAAAGAGGTTTCAAGGATCCCTCGGGAGCACTGGTCCCTCAGCTCTGCCGCCTCCGCTAGGAGCATCGAGTCCAGGCCATCCGGCGCCGCCGATGTGTGGGCGCGCTTGTGGCCGGAGGGTGATCCGAAGGAAGCCGATGACGACGGTCGCTTGTTAGAAGAGATCGCCTCGTTCCTCGCCCGCGGTGGCGACCCCCGGTGGCGAACCTCAGCTTGGGGATGAGCCACGGTCGTAGCTTCGACGGTAGGACCCGCTCTCGACACTTGTGTGCGCGGTCGATGTCGTCGGGTCATGGTACCTGAAAATGGGAAAGAAACGACAATAAGTTAGAACGTAAACGATAAGCATAAATACAACGAAACATGCAACAGCGCGGAAACATAAGTACGGCTAGTACCCCCCACGTCGGGGGGAGGGGCAGACGAACCCCCCGCCTCTGATTGAGGATCCTCCGCGATCTCCGCACCGAGACCCGGGCACGGAGGAGCGTCGTGGCCAGGCACGAACCACCCAGTCCTCGCCATCAGGTCTGGGGACTCGAAGAGTGATCCCTGCCGTCTCGACTCCGGGACCGCCCTGATCACCGTGTCGAGCTCGGAGTCCTCGACGTCGCTTACCGGTGGAAAATCGGCCGCGGGACCGAACGCGAGGGGCGCAACCCCGAAAGCCGACTCGGACACCCACACCCAAGGGTACCTATGCTTCGAAGCGACCCTGGTGACGATGGCTAGGCGCTTCCGATGTGAGACTAGGTAGGAACCCGGTCTCCCGGGGACCCCTCGCACCGATATGAGATCCTGAATGTCGTTCGCAGTGACGGCCCTTTTCTTCGCTCGATAGAGCATCATATGGCACGCCGCAACCACTCGATAAAAGAACGGAGACATCTACGAATCGTGTACCCCTAACCGAACCAGCAACTCCTGGATGACCGACTGGAAGGGCAACCTCGGTCCTCCGCGAAGACTCGCCTCGTGGATCGCGGCGAACCCCTTTCGCGGGCGAGTCGGAAGGTCATCGGGTAACGGCCGTAGGATCGACACGGACTCCGGGATGTTGTAGCGCTTCCTCAGGCTCGTGAAGCTGATAATCGAAAGCGAACTCGGGACATCGACACCTGAGCAGTCAAGGTCGCCTCGTATGACCGATTCTCCAATCGAAAAGGTTAAGGCCCGCGTCTCCTCCCGCGCGGTTAAGGAAAGCATCGCCGCGGGTGTAGCGTGACGGCTCGACAGTTGCTCGAGCGCTCGACGTCTGGAGCGTCGCTGGGGCAGAGGACGACACCCTCACGGCTGCCCATTCGAGCCGGGCTGTCCCTCTCGACCTCGGCATGGTCGCCCGAGCGCGCGCCTGGTTGCCGGCCGGCCGGGCCACCGCCGTCGGGCCGGCCCCGCCCGTGGCCGTCCGTGCTCCCTCCTGTGTGTGCATCCAGCCCAAGGACCCAGCCCGTCTCCTGGCTGGGCGGATCCTCCATGCGCACGCCCGGCCCGGCAGCCCCGTCCAGCCCTAGGCCGCTGGGGCCTTTCTCGCGCGCGCCTACCCAGCCCAATTCCTGGCCGACTGGGTCCTCACCGCGCAGGCCCGGCCCGATAGGGCCTAGGTTTTGCTCAAGGGCTGCCTTTAGGCTGGCGCCACCTAGCCGGGCCGCCTTCTGCCCGGCGTCGGCCCCTCCCTGGGTGGCGTCGCCCGGCGCCAGCGATCCTCCAGCGGCGCGTGACATCGCCGGCGCGGCCAGGCCTGGGGGGCTGTCTTCCTGGGCGCGCTCTGCAGGGCACCCGACGGCCTCACCCGGCCGAGCCAAGGCTTCCCCGTGTAGGGACCGGCCCAGAGGGTGTCGACGTCGGCCGGCGCGTCCCTCTCGGCGCCGGCTTCGCCGTGGGCGGACGTCCCGGATTCGCTCGCACAACCCGGGCATTCCCCCTCACCGGCGCGCCTGGTGGCTGCCCAGACGGCCCCGCCCGGTCGGGTGAGGGCTCCCTCGGCGTTGGAGACGGCCCAGACCGCGCCGACCTGGGGCGAGGCGTCCTCCCCGGCGTCGGCCCCCTCCGACGCGTCTCCTCCAGCGCCGGCCGATCCCGGAACAGCATTCTCCGGCACGCACGCGCCGCCCAAGCCACCTGTGAATGGTTGAACGTCGTTCCCCGGCCTGGGCGGGTCTCCCCCGGCATCTCCAGCGCCGCCAGCGCCGCCTCGGGCCATGGCACCTTCTCCGGCGCACGGGCCGCCCCCGGCATCCGCCTGCAGGCGCTGGCCGTCTCTGGCACGTGCGCCCTCTCCCTCACCGGTCAACCACGCCTCCACCAAAGTAAGATCTTCCTCGGCCATCTCAGTTGCGTTGATCGAATTCGACGAGTGCCGTATGTCGGGGAACATTGAAGGAGGCGAAATTTGGGCCCAAAAATTGTCTAAATCTACGTGGGTGTCCCCAAACATGTGAAGCAAGTCGTCTTCAATGGTCCCAAACCCCGACAGGTGATCGATGGGGTCCATGGGCGCGAATAACGAGACTAGAGCGATCGACAAAAAATAATATTATTTTAAGAGACGTCGGGACATACCTCTTGGCGGCGGGCTTCTCCGGTGGGCCGACGTTAGACTTTGAGTTTACCACGCGACTTACACTCGGTGATAAACTCGGGGGGCTACTGTTACCAGACCGTCTCGGCCCGGTAAAGCGACGACGACCGTGATAGGAGCCATCCCAGGACTCTCCCGACGCACGGCCGACCCAGGGCCGGCCTCCGGCTCCATGGACAACCCAGGGGCAGCTCCGGCTCCATGGCTGACCCAGGGCCGGCCTCTGAGCTCCATGGACGACCCAGAGCCGGCCTCCGAGCTCCATGGATGACCCAGAGCCAGCCTCCGGCTCCATGGATGACCCAGAGCCGGCCTCTTAGCTCCATGGACGACCCAAAGTCGGCCTCCGGCTCCATGGACGACCCAGAGCCGGCCTCCGAGCTCCATGGACGACCCAGAGCCGGCCTCCAGCTCCATGGACGACCCAGAGCCGGCCTCCGAGCTCCATGGACGACCCAGAGCCGGCCTCCGGCTCCATGGACGACCCAAAGCCGGCCTCCGGCTATATGGACGACCCAGAGCCGGCCTCCGGCTCCATGGACGACCCAGAGCCGGCCTCCGGCTCCATGGACGACCCAGAGCCGGCCTCCGGCTCCATGGACGACCCAGAGCCGGCCTCCGAGCTCCATGGACGACCCAGAGCCGGCCTCCGGCTCTATGGCCGACCTAGGGCCGGCCTTCGGCCAAGGGGATGCCCAAAATGCCCCTCAGCCACCTATAAATACCAGGGTCCCTCTTCTGGTCCAGGTAGTCCGAAATTTGAGTACTGAAACGCTGCCGAACTCATACCTCACTCGTTTCTTTCAAATCTCGACCCCTAAACACTTAAACTCTCTAAACCACCTCAATCCTACTAATGTTGAGCGTCGGAGAGGTAAACAGGGGCAACCCCCCTGTTTTTCCTTTGTAGTTCACACCTTCCTGCTTACTTTTCAGGTGCCTGGACGTAGTAGACATCACCAACAGCTAAGGGACGACTCGGGATACCGAGTCCGACACGCTCGAGTCAAGACGAGATCACTTGGTCCGGCCTTGGGTCTAACCGTCTTCGATTCCTAAATCGTTGTCCGAAAAACTGCGACAACACTTTGTTCATTTGGATCCATGAGGTCACTGTCACAAATCACATCGAGTAGGAATAGTTAAACTAGAAGCTAAGTCAAAACAAGAACGAGACAAGTTTTGTGAAAATTGTCAAAAAGGTATTTTTTGTCTTTTTGGACATTGGATGAAATGAAAGTCAATATATTTTTTGACAAGGTCATTTGATGACTTAAACCCACTCCGCCAAGTTAGTTTAATTGGGCCTTGTGGATTAATTTCATTTCATAAGAATTTTATTGAAAATTCTTAATGGGCCTTTTTCATGTTGTCATGAAATGAAAAAGCTTCTAGAAGCCCTTTCTAGAAGGTCATTGGCGCCCAACATAAAGAGAGAAAGGGAAATTATTTTGTGCATGAATGTATCAAGATACTTGCCAAAAGAAAAAGAGGAAACAAATTTCCTATGCATAGCAAGAGGAATTTCGGACAAGCAAGTCAAAGGCAAGGCAAGGGAATAAAAGGGGAAACAAATCCAAGCCTCTAGAAGGCTGCCTTGGCCGTGTGACATAAGTGGGAAGGAGGCAATGTTTGTTCATGAATATGTGATATTCTATAGATGAGGAAACTACCTTATTGAAGGTGAGACCTCTCCTATAAATAGGAGCCTCATTCTTCACATTTCATTCATCCCAAGTTTTAGAGATTTGAGAGCTTCTCTCTCTAGCTTGGCCGACTCCTCTCTCTCTCTCTCTCTCTAGTCAATTTCGTTTTTTGTTTTGGCACCTAAGTCCTCATTTGACCTAGCGTTTTTAGCTCTTCGACTTTAAGACTTGTTCTTGAGTCGTAGTGTTTAAAAGTTCCCACTCACTAATTCCTTTTCTCTCGAGTGATTCTTGTGATAGAAACCATCGTGGTTGCTCGTGTTGCCGAGGAAAGAAGAGAGACGAGCTGCGAGGGAGACGAACGTTTTCAACCTTCCGAAGGCTCATCAACGTTCAAGCTTCTAAAAAGGTTAGTAAATTATTTATGCTCATAATAGTTTTTATTTACATGTGCTTGCTCTTTGTCTAGGTTAGTAAAATCGTTTTACTTGTCAAAAGAAAATTTTTAAAATTCCGCCGCTTACCGAAGCGTTAAACTTTTTCTTAAACTCTAGATCAATTCCAACAGCTCTCGATACTACAGGAGGGCGAAGTCGAGTGGTCGACCTTTACTTCTTATAGGTTTATTTCAGCCAGGCTTTGGCCTTACCCACCAACTCGTTCAGAAGAATTCGAAGAAGGTTAGTTCGACAAACATGATCTCGTCCTTTTTTTTGCGTTCTATATTAACCAAGTTCTCATCCCTTTTTTTTTATTTAGTCGTAGGAGACAACATGAATACTCCGATCAGCGCTCGTGAGGCGAGGAAACAAAAGAAGAAGGGCGTCGCTTCGACTTCGACCCCAACCCCAACTGTTCCTGCTAACGATCCCGAGGTCGAAGTGACCTGAGTTCGTCTCATGTCCAAGGTTCCAATCGTCCCGGTATCTTCTAGCGAGGTACCTGAGCCGGCCGAGGTTGCTCCGACAGTCGTCCCGGGAGCCGAAGCCTCCGGGAATGAAGAAGAGCGAGCCCCCGAAAGGGCCGAGGTCATAGCGGTACCCAAGAAAAGAAAGACGCCGGCGAATCGGGTCTCGGAGGGAGAAGTCCCTAGAGAAGGGGAGAAAAAAAAGAAGAAGAAGAAGAAGAAAGATTCGGCCCCTGACCCCGTCGGCCAGGACGAAGTAGAGCCCGTCCTTAAGGCCCCGGCTACCGTGGCACCTCGGACGGACAAGGGCAAGGCGGCAGCAGAAGGGAGCCGGTCTTCGTCGAAGTCAAAGTCCGGAGAACGCTCTGACTCCGCTCCTTCTGCGTCCCGAAAGAAGAAGCATATCGTCAACTTTCATTATGCGCAGGATCACATGATGTGCGACGATATCTATTCTTCGGCAGGGTTTCTTCGCCAGCTGACCTGTTCCGGCATGGGGCTTCCAAAAGTCCCAGAACTTGTCGAAGCGGACTGGTACAGGATGATGGCTTCGGCCATAACCGGGGTGAGTGTCTTCACTTTTAGCTTCAACTTTTTTTTTTGTATAGTCGAGCTGTTATACTTTTCAAAATTTTGAGGATCTGTTGAAGTTGAGCTAACGGGGGTTCGGTATTTTCAGTTGTCGACCCAACTGAATAGAGGTGTTTTTCGCTACGAGAAGCGCCTCCATGATACCAAAGTCGAGCAGGAGAAGCTCGCCGAAGTTCAGAAGGGGACAGAGTCTCTACAGGCCGAGCTCCAGGGGATGAATGACAAGATCGCCACTCTCCAAGACGATCTCCTGGCTAAGGATGCCCTATTGGAGAAGTTGTACAGCAATTTCAAACACCTCAACGGAAAAGTTCAATACTTGTCTGTCGACCTCGACGATAAGAAGGAGAAAATCAAAGGGTGGGCAGTTCGTTCTGGCGGTTTTTAAAGAGAAAAGGTGAAGCTAGCGGCCGACCTGGAGGTTCGGGACAAAGAGCTAAAGGATGCTCTCGAAGAGATCACCCGGATGAAGAGGACGGCGAAGGCGGAGCGGGACCGAGCTGTGCACGTGGCGAAGAAGGCGACCTCGCTGAAGTATCGTTAACAGATATTCAAGCATCGTGCACAGAAGGAGAAGATGGACGAGGCCGTCCTCATCCTGAAGAAGCTTGAGCAGTGCCGGGGGAACAAAGAGCTGATCTCGGAGGCTTTGAAGGGCAAGATCTCGGATTGGGCCGCCGAGATGAAAGATACTGAGGACGACATTGCTCACTACGAAACAGATTACGCGGCCATCGCCATTCCTGAGATCGAGGACGTCCCGTTCATCCCGTATTCGGACCGATCTCCCGCCGACGCCCCCGCGACCGAAGTCGAGCCCGCGGAAGCCCTCAACGAGCACGGCTCGATGCTCAACCGAACTGACGAGGTCCTTAACTTTATCCCGGAGGGAAACGAAGAAGTGACGGCGTTCACGCCCACCCCCGAGCATCGAGACGTCGAGGTCGGACCCCGTGACCAAGCTTAAGTCATACAGCCGTCTTTTTTCTTTAAATTCAATAAAAATGTTTATTTTGTTTCTGGGGCCCGTGTGTTTTGGGCGAAGTTTCTATTGTTTTTTATACAATTATAGGGGGCTTAGGTACCTCTATTTTATATTCGAATTATTTTTCTTATTATTTTTAATGCAATTTTATGTTTTAGAATTTGTCAAGTCGTTTAGCTCATCAAATTTTCCTTTGCATGCACAGATGCTTATTTTTTGTCTTTTATTCAGTCCGTCCGACCGATCCGAATATGTTTAAAATATTATTTTGTTTACCCCTGAGATAGCTCGGATTCGCATAATCTGTTAAGCCTTTTAGGTCGCCCGTACTCGGCCTAAAATGTTTCCCTTAAAGATTTCAGAGGATTCGCTAAGTCTTTTAGATCGTCAGAGATCTAAAAAGTTTCCTTTAGGCTGAGGTTTTGAATTGGTTCGTCGTTCAAAATCTGTCAAGTTGTTTGGATTATTGCCGGTCCGAAGCGTTTCCCCTTAGATTTGAAGCCGAAGTCCGCAAATAAATTTGGTTAAAGTTCTGTTAAGTCTTTTAGATCGTCGGGGATCTAAAAAGTGTCCCTTAAGACTTTCGGATGAGGTCGACCCTTACGGGTGCGACCTCCGATGACGCTGTGAGATGTCGGTTCTCGCTCGAGACGTCGTGAGGTATTTGCACTGTTGGCCTAGTCCGAGATCGGGGTTATCGTCTGAGGTGCGAGCTCCGTAGCTCAAAAAGGTAGGGACTATGCCTTCGTAGTGAAAGGCTGCATACGTACCCTTATGCAGGGATCAAGTCGGATGTAGTTCGATTTTTACTGGTTTTAACAGTAGTAATTTTTTAGGTTCGAGACGTTCCATGATCTTAAAACTGGGATTCCGTTCAGTGTTTTAAGTTCATAAACGCCGGGGTAAGTTACTCTGGTGACCCTATAGGGGCCTTCCCATTTCTCTCCGAGTTTTCTGGCATTTGCCTCGGCAGTGTTTTGGAAGATTTTTTGGAGGACCAAGTCCCCTACGTCAAATCTTCTCGTGTTAACGTCTTTGTTGTAGAATCTGGCGATGGATTGCCTATAACGGGATAATCGTGCTAGGGCTGAATCTCGCTTTTCCTCCACAAGGTCTAAAGGATCCCATAGTGCCTCATCGTTTTTTGGCTCATCCTCAGGTGCGTGTATTACCCTAAGGGTTTGCACCTGGTGTTCGATTGGGATGACAGATTCGACTCCATGGACGAGGGAAAACAGAGTTTCCCCTGTTGGCCTTCGCGGGCTGGTTCGGTACGCCCACAACACACCTGGCAGTTCTTCTGCCCACCGTACTTTCTTGGCATCGAGCCTTTTCCTTATGGAGTCTACTATGGTCTTATTTGTTGCTTCCGCATGCCCATTTCCTTGAGGATATCATGGTGTTGACATTCTTACCTCAATGTTGTTATGGGAACAGAAGTTCCTAAATTTTTTCGATATGAACTGTGATCCGTTGTCCGTTATGATCTCGTGGGGAGTTTCATGTCGACAGATTATATTTTTCCAAATGAATGATGTGACGTCGACGTCCTTTATTAAGACGAAGGCGACAGCTTTCACCCACTTTGAAAAATAATCTGTTAAGATTAATAGAAATCTTAACCCGCCAGGGGCGACCGGCATTGGTCCCACAATGTCCATAGACCATTTCAGGTAAGCTTTCATTCGCTCGTCCCTAGCCTCGTACTCTCTGGAGTATTAGTTTGCCACGAGTTGAGAATCGCAGAAAGCTTCTACTTTCTTTGATCCGACTGCAGTAGCCAACCTAAGTCCGGCAATTAGTGCTTCGTATTCGGCTTCGTTGTTTGATGCGACGAAGTCGAGCCTGAACGATTGTTATATAGTCTCACTGTGAGGGGACGTCACGTGTATTCCCACTCCTGCCCCTTGCTTTGACGATGCCCCGTCCACTTTAAGTGTCCAGGTGCCTTCGACCTCGGTCACGGTGGGACTTTCCCTCGGGAGTTCGATGATGAAATTTGCTAAGACTTGTGATTTTGCGGATGTCTTCACTCGGTACTCAATATCGTATTCGCTCAGCTCAATGGCCCACTTAGTTAATCTTCCTGATTGATTGGGGCTATGTAGGAAACTTCTGAGCGGATGTGATGTCATTACTATTATGGTGTGAGATTGGAAGTATGGCCGAAGTTTTCGTGCAGCGGAAACGACGGCCAAGGCCAACTTCTCCAGAATAGGATACCGAGTTTCAGCATCGACTAACGACTTGCTTGTATAAAAGATCGGTCGTTGGTCCCCTTGCTCTTCTCTGACGAGTACTCCACTAACTGCCACTTGAGACACTGCGACGTATAGATAGAGTGGCTCCCCCGCAATGGGTTTTGCCAAGATTGGGGGTTTTGATAGATACTCTTTCATTTTTTTGAATGCCTCTTCGCACTTGTCGTCCCATTCGAGCTTCTTGTTTCCTTTAAGGAGCCGGTAAAAGGAAGACATTTATCTGTAGACCGAGAGATGAAGCGATTGAGGGCAGTGATGCATCCCGTCAACCTTTGAACTTCATGCCTATTACGGGGTGAAGGCATTTCTCGCAAGGCGTATAGCTGATCTGGGTTAGCCTCGATTCCTCGTTGGGTAACTAAATACCCAAGGAACTTACCGGATGAGACTCCGAATGAACATTTGGTGGGATTGAGTTTCATTTGATAGTTATTCAATACCTCGAAACATTCCTCCAAATGTCCTATATGGTCATTCTCCCTTAGGGATTTTACGAGCATGTCGTCGATATACACTTCCATCGTTTTCCCAATCTTTTCTTTGAACATTTCGTTGACTAACCTTTGATAGGTGGCGCCAGCGTTTTTTAGTCCAAAGGGCATGACCTTGTAGCAATACGTGCCTCGGTCGGTGATGAAAGCTATTTTTTCTTGGTCGTCTGGATGCATCAAGATTTGGTTATATCCTGAGAATGCGTCCATGAATGACAGGATTTTATGTCCCACGGTTGCTTCGACTAGCTGTCTTTGGGGCATGCTTTATTTAGATCGGTGAAATCAACGCATACCCGCCATTTACCATTCTTTTTCTACACGACGACAGTGTTCGCCAGCCAATCTGGGTATTTTACTTCGCGAATTGAATCTGCACTGAGCAGTCTTTCGACTTCGTCGTTGACAATCCGTGCCCTGTCGGGACCAAGCTTTCGTCTTTTTTGTTTTACGGGTTTAAAACTGGGATCGACGTTAAGTTGGTGAGACGTGACGTTGATGCTTATTCCTGGCATATCTTCGGTTGACTAGGCGAAGGTGGACTTGTTTTGTTTTAAGAAACAGATCAGCTCTCGCCTAATGCCACCTTTAAGCTTAGTTCCGATTCCGACACACTTGGAAGGATCGAAACCATCGAGCTGTATTTGGACTGTTATCTCAGTACTCTGCGCATCAAGGGAGTCGGGTTCTTCTAGCGTAGAGGTGCTCTCGTCCGATTCCATGTTCATTAATTGCGATTGTTCTTCTTTAATTGTTTTAGCGCATCAAGGTGATGGATCGCTTCTCGATGCAAGACTCCAAGAAGGGCCAAACACCCTTTAGGCATGGAGTTTCACTCTCTAAGGACCAGTCTCCCAAGACTGCACAAGAGATTGAAGACATGAGGAAAATTCCTTACGCATCTGCCGTAGGAAGCCTCATGTATGCTATGCTTTGCACTAGACCTGACATCTGTTTTGTCGTTGGCGTAGTTAGCCGTTTCCAATCCAACCCTGGACCCGAGCACTGGATTGCTGTTAAGCATGTTCTTAAGTATCTTCGAAGAACTAGGAACTTGATGCTTACATACTCAGGTACTGACCTGACTATGACGGGATATACTGACTCCGATTTTCAAGCGGATAAGGATTCGAGGAAATCCACTTCGGGATCTGTTTCATCCTTAATGGTGGAGCTGTTGTGTGGAGAAGTATTAAGCAATCTTGCATTGCTGACTCCACAATGGAAGCAGAATATGTGGCTGCTTGTGAAGCATCCAAAGAGGTTGTATGGCTTAAAAAATTCCTTAAGTATTTGGAAGTTGTTCCAAACGTCGACGAGCCCATGACCCTTTATTGTGATAATAGTGGGGCTGTCGCTAACTCAAAGGAACCTAGAAGCCATAAGCGCTCTAAGTATATTGAGAGGAAATACCATTTGATTCGAGAGATCGTGCAGCGCGGAGACGTGGAAGTGAAGAAGATCTCAACGGTGGACAACCTCGCAGATCCATTCACCAAGGCCCTGGCGAACAAGTTCTTCGACCAACATCGTGAGGGATTAGGCATGAAAGACTACACACATCTTCTTTGAGTCAAGTGGGAGTTTGTTGTCAATGGTGCCCACAAGAAGAGTTGTAATCTTTATTTTGTACATTTGATGTAATAAAGTCTCATGAAGACTCTTGCTTGTAATTGCCTATTCATTCATTAATAAAGTTGAAACGTTCATTCAATCTTCCTTGTTTGAAGCTTTATGATAAAACCTTAGTCTTTTAGTCCATAAACAAAATTAACAACTTACGAAGAGACAAATGTAGATTTGCATGAACAAACTCTTCGTAGTTTGCTTAAAACGATATATTCGCAATCTCAGGGTCAAAGGACTATTGACCTCAGTACGATTGTTAGAAGAATCTATGATGTTTGGTTATGAGGCATTGAGAGTTGGAGACTCTATAGTTCTTCTAGGTATCTTCCGAAGGTACTGAATTGACCAGTGCACTTCTAGAGACAAGATAAGAACAAACAATTTAACCTCTTATGTCTCGAAGTCACTATGTATGAATTGCATCATGCTTACCTTAATCCTGAAATGAGACATGCCATTTCACACCTTAGTATTCTCATTTGAGAAAGTCAGAGTTCGGACTCACTATGTGATTTCGAACAGGGCCTATTGGTGAAGTACTAAGTTGTGAGTATGTCATGAGTAACTTTGTGATGTTCTCATAGATATGGAATTCATGTACAAGATTGCTGAAATGCAATGTATGTCACCTCATGCTTTGTTCCTTGGAGTGTGAATAAATGAACTGGCCAGTGTCCAAATTGAGTCCTGACTCTTTTGGATGAAACAATGTGACTTGTTAGCTCCTCGTCAATACATTGTTTCTAACTTATTCACAAGCGACAAAGGAGTTGAGGAAATAACAGCTAGAAGGGTAAAATGGTAATTTAGTAAATCCCGACTAGCTGATGACATTCATGAAGGGTAGCATAGATAATATTCAGTGGATCCGCTCATTATAATTAGGTCGAATTCTTGAGTAGAAAACAAATTCATTTGAACCGAGAGATTTTCAGTGTCAGCTCTTTATTGGAGTCAGTTGGCATTAAGCTAAACTTGGAAAAGGTTTGTGAACTTTTGAGTCCAAGTGTTTAGCTCAAGCTTTGTTCATTTGGGTCCATGAGGTCACTGCCACGAATCACATCGATAGGAATAGTTAAACTGGAAGCTAAGTCAAAACAAGAACGAAAATAGTTAAAAGGGTATTTTTGTCTTTTGAGACAAAGGATGAAATGAATGTCAATAAATTTTTTGACAAGTTCATTTGATGAGTTAATGTCACTCGGCCATGACTTGATCATTGGGCCTGTGAATTAATTTCATTTCATAAGAATTTTATTGAAAATTCTTAATGGGCCTTTTTTCATGTTCTCATGAATAAATGAAGAAGCTTCTAGAAGCTCCTTCTAGAGACATGTTGGGCACCCAACATACCTAAGGAAAGAGAGTTTATTTTGTGCATAAATGTATTTAGATACTTGCCAAAAGAGAAAGAGGAAACAAATTTGCATATGCATGCATAGGGGAATCGGCCATGGTGAGAGAAAAGGCAAGCCATGAACAAAATTGGAAACAAATCAAGGCTTCTAGAAGCCTTGTGTTGGCCGAGTGTCTCAAAGGGAAAAAGAGGAAATTGGCTCATGAATATGTGATATTCTATAGAAGAGGAAACTACCTTATTGAAGGTGAGACCTCTCCTATAAATAGGAGCCTCATTTCCTCACAATTCATTCATCCAAGTTTAAGAGATTTGAGAGACTCTCTCTCTCTAGAACTTGTGGCCGAAATTCCTCCCTCTCTCTCTCTAGTTTATTTTCGATTATTCTTGTTTTGGCACCTAGGTCCTCACTCGACCTAGTGTTTAGCTCTGCGACTTCAAGACTTGTTCTTAAGTCGTAGTGTTTAAAAGTGCCCACTCACTAATTCCTTTATTTCGAGTGATTTAAGTGATAGAAACTTTCGTGGTTGCTCGAGGTGCCGAGGAAAGAAAGAGAGACGTGCTGCGAGGGGAGACGAGCGTTGCGAACTTTCCAAAAGCTTCTTCAAAGTTCAAGCTTCAAGAAAGGTTAGTAAACTTCTAGCTCATATTAGTTTTTAATTACATGTACTTGCTCTTTGTCTAGGTTAGTAAAAACTGTTTTTACTTGAAAAGAAATTTTTTAAAATTATGCCGCTTCCCGAAGCGTTTAATCTTTTTCTTAAACCCTAGATCCATTCCAACATACTTAACTGACGTTGATGTGCTTTGATTGAGTTAACCGTTCCGTTGCAAAACTTTGAGCCGCCCATTTTGAAGTCAACCCTGTGTTTTGCGACAGTCGGTGGGGAATCTGGTTCCCCTTCCTCATCGGGTCTTGCTCTCTCTGGGGAGGGGTTGCCCCTTCCTCTGTTGTTGTTATTAAAGACCTTCTTCTTTGGCGGGGGGGTCTTAGATCAACCTCTTTTAGTTCCCCTTTTTGCATATTTTTCTTCTAGAGCCTTACGCATGGTTTCACAATTAATCGTGTCGTGGCCGTTAGCTTTGTGGAAACTGCAATACGCATTGGGGTCCCGTGTCCATTTCTTTGCCTGGGGACCTCCCTCCTTAATGTCGTCACCGACGTTGAACGTGTAATTAGGACGGGCGTGTTGCTTTCTGGCATGAGGTGTAGCGTCATGGGGGTTGATCCTGCGAGGGTTGCCCCCATCATTTGCAGGCCTTACCCAAGTATTGGAGGACGGTTTCTTTTCAGCTGCGCGTTGCCTCTCGTAGGAAGCGAATTCCTCTTCGGCTTTTGCGTAATTCGCGGCTTTATGAATCGCATCTTCTAATGTGAGGGGATGATTAACAGTCATTTCTAGTTTCAGCTTTGAGTCGTGCCTTAATCCGTTCCTTAGAGAGGTTATGGCAGATTTGTGGCATAGGTTAGAGATTTTCGAGAGTACGTCCTTGTAACGGATCATGAAATCCTTCAAGGATTCGTTCTCTCTCTGTTGGATTCCCCACAAGTGTGCTATGGTCAGATCGTCCTCCACGAACATCGAATAGTGTTTCAGGAATGCAGTCGATAGTTTGTCAAAACTATCAATGGAGTTCGGCTCGAGTTTGGAAAACCACTCTAAAGCGGACCCAAACAAGCTTTCAGCGAATAGTTGGCAGTATCCTGCCTCAAATTCTCTCTATGCAAGCATAACCCGTCCCATTGCGACTCTGAAGGACAAAATTAAAGCTTTCAGACTTGAAGTGCCACTATACCATGGAAGGCGAACCTTTCCGGTATCTCCCAGCTGCACTTCAGTGATATTTCTGGCGAATGGAGTCCGCCTTGTTTCTTCAACGAGGCGATCTATCTCGGGGGCCGAGCTGGTTGCAGAATGAAATTCTGAGCGAACAGCTCTCAGTTCGGCCGTTATTGATTCCTTGAATCGGTCTAGCTCGGTCATGCTGGGTTCGCCCCCATGAAAGAGACGAGGTCCCGAATGTGCTACAGTGACCGCGGTCGCACCTACCGGGCCGTGATGGGTCTAATTAATTCCGCCAAAACGCTGTGGAATGAACGTTTCATAGGTCGCCGACGGGCGAGGTCCTGCATTAGTCGGGAAGGACCCGGATGGCGCTCCCCCAAGGGGAGGCGGAGGGACGCCGGAAGGGTCGATCGTGACTTCTGTCGCGACTTCGCTAGCAGTCCCCCTAAGCTGAAAGCTTGTGCCGGGAGACTGGTCTGTTCCTTGGGCGACCTGTATCCCAGAGAAATCCAGACGGACTCCGGGAGGGAGAGCCCGGCTCGTTTGCGCAATCGAGGCTGCTTGACGAGCAGATTCTGAAGCGGTCATATCTCCGGATCCCACCTGAGGGTCCAGGGTGTTTTGAGGAGTGGAGAGAGTATTCAATTGGTCATTAAGAGCACGGTTGGTCTCAGCTTGCTCGTCTATTTTTTTGGTCAGCATATCCAGGATTGCCCTGATCCCCGGAGGGATCTCCTCTCCGGATTCGTAATGAGTCGGAGTGGAAGACATGATAATATTTTTTTTACGAACTCCTTCTTTCGAGATTGGTCTTTCTGAGTTCTCCCACAAACGGCGCCAAATTATTGATGTCGATTTTTAGATCAATCAACAATCAAGAATAAATGAATGCTAAGATATTATATTTCAGATGGGTTTCGAAAGACGTCATATAAGAAACAGTATAGAAATAAAGATTATAATAATAAAATAATATTAATTAAATATATTAATCGTGAAATGAATTACAAATGGACGAGGTGACGACCTCAATAAGACGAGCTCAAGATTGTAAATATATGAATACAAAATATAATCGACTAAGAACTGGGATTGGAAGTATGTATACGCGAAAATCGTCGTCGCATCTTCTATTTATAGGTGAGACGGAACTTCCTTGCTGAAGACATGCGTTCATCGATCCATAATTCTCGTCAGGCTGAAGTCGTCTCAGAACCAGTCTTCACGGCGTGGTCTACTCCTTGACTGACCGACCCTTCTGACCAGGAAGACGTGGTCGAGCTAGAGCACTTCAATGAGCTGGGAACTGTTGCTGGACTTGGGCCGATCTATCGAGATCGAACTAGGCTCATAATTGGTTCCGTGGGCCGGTCTTTAAATTGATTATGGGCTTTGGTCGTGCCAAAGCCCATCCAAGATAATTATTTAGATAATTGAATTTTTATACCCCCACAATTACTCAAGATACGGTTTTTGTCTATTTTCTGAAACACAAATCCGAGACCTTTAACGTATTTAAGGTATTTAGGGCTTTAGTGGAAAAGCATACTGGTAAAGTGATCAAAACCCTTTGATTTGATCGAGGAGGTGAGTATATGTCTGGAGATTTCGATGACTTTCTTAAAGAAGAAGGTATCGCTTCTCAGCTTACCGCACTTGGTACACCTCAACAAAACGGAGTGTCGGAGAGAAGAAACCGAACTCTTATGGAGATGGTTAGATCAATGATGAGTTGCTCATCACTCCCTCTTTTCTTTTAGGGATATGCCCTCGAAACAGCCGGTTACATTCTGAACTAATGATGGACAGCCGTAAAGTAAATCTTGGCCGCATCAAAATTTGGGGTTGCCCTGCACACGTACTGAGGCAAAAGACTAGCCAAGCGATGGCTTGTTCTGAATCAAAACTTTGGCTTGATGCCATGAAAGTTGAAATGCACTCGATGTACGTCAACAACTTCTGGAAACTTATAGACCTTCCTGAAGGGCTTAAACCCGTAGGGTGTAAGTGGATATACAAGAAGAAAAAGGGGTACGGATGGGAACGTCGAGACGTTCAAAGCACGACTTGTGGCTAAGGGTTATACCCAAAAAGAAGGGATTGATTATGAAGAAACCTTCTCGCCAGTCGTGATGCTTAAATCCATCCACATACTTCTATCCATAGCTGCAGCTTTCGACTATGAGATCGGACAAATGGATGTTAAGTTGGCCTTCCTGAATGGCAATCTTGACGAGCGCATTTATATGGCTCAACCAGACGGTTTCGTGGAAGAATGTCAAGAGACCAAGGTTTTCGAGTTTCTTAAGTCAATTTATGGATTACAGCAAGCATCTAGGTCATGGAATATTAGATTCGATGAAACTGTGAAGAGCTACGGCTTTGAGCAGTCAATAGATGAGCTGTGTGTTTACAAGTTAATGAACGAAGGTAGAGTTGTGTTTCTGCTACTATATGTCGATGATATATTACTCATAGGTAATGATGTGGATAACTTTATGAGGTTAAGGTCTGGCTGGTAGTGCAATTCGATATGAAGGATCTAGGAGAAGCCGCGTACATTCTGGGGATCCAAATCTTTCGATATAGGAAGAATCAGACTATGTCGCTCTCTCAAGCATCTTATATTGATAAGGTGATGGATCGCTTATCGATGCAAGACTACAAGAAGGGCTAAACATCCTTTAGGCATGGAGTCTCACTCTCTAAGGACTAGTCTCCCAAGACTGCACAAGAGATTGAAGACATGAGGAAAATTCTGTACGCCTCAGCCGTAGGAAGCCTCATGTATGATATGGTTTGCACTAGACCTGATATCTGCTTTGCAGTTAGCGTAGTTAGCCGTTTTCAATTCAACCCTGGACCCGAGCACTGGATTGCTGTTAAGCATGTTCTCAAGTATCTTTGAAGAACTAGGAACTTGATGCTTACATATTCATGTACTGACCTGACTATGATAGGATACCCCGACTCCGATTTTCAAGCGGATAAGGATTCTAGGAAATTCACTTCGGGATCTGTGTTCATCCTTAATGGTGGAGCTGTTGTGTGGAAGAGTATTAAGCAATCTTGCATTGCTGACTCCACAATGGAAGCAGAATATGTGGCTGCTTGTGAAGCATCCAAAGAGACTGTATGGCTTAGAAAATTCCTTAAGTATTTGGAAGTTGTTCCAAACGTCGAAGAGCCCATGACCCTTTATTGTGATAATAATGGGGTTGTCGCTAACTCAAAGGAACCTCGAAGCCATAAGCGCTCTAAACATATTGAGAGGAAATACCATTTGATTCGAGAGATCGTGCAGCGCGGAGACGTGGAAGTGAAGAAGATCTCAGCGATGGACAATCTGGAATATCCATTCACCAAGGCCCTAGCGAACAAGTTCTTCGACCAACATCGAGAGGGATTAGGCATGAAGGACTACACACATCTTCTTTGAGTCAAGTGGGAAATTGTTGTCAATGGTGCCCACAAGAAGAGTTGTAGTCTTTACTTATGTACATTTGATCTAATAAAGTCTCAAGAAGACTCTTGCTTGTAATTGCTTATTCATTAATAATAAGTTGAAACGTTCATTCATTATTCCTTGTGTGAAGCTTTATGATAAAACCTTAGTCTTTAGTCCATAAACAAACCTAACAACACATGAAGAGAAAAATGTAGATTTGCATGAACAAACTCTTCATGGTTTGCTTAAAGCGATATATTCGCAATCTGAGGGTCAAAGGACTATTGACCTCAGAACGATTGTTAGGAGAATCTATGATGTCTGGTTATGGGACATTGAGAGTTGGAGACTCTATAGTTCTTCTAGGTATCTTCCGAAGGTACTGAATTGACCAGTGCACTTCTAGAGACAAGATAAGAACAAACCATTTAACCTCTTATGTCTCGAGGTCACCACGTATGAATTGCATCATGCTTACCTCAATCCTGAAATGAGACATGCTATTTCATAGCTTACGTATTCTCATTTGAGAAAGTCAGAGTTCGGATTCACTATGTGATTCTTAACTAGACCTATTGGTGAAGTACTAAGTTATGAAGATGTCATGAGTAACTTTGTGAAGATCTCATAGATATGGAATTCATGTACAAGATTGCTGAAATGCAATGTATATCACCTCCTGCTTTGTTCCTTGGAATGTGAATAAATGAACTGGCCAGTGTCCAAATTGAGTCTTGACTCTTTTGGATGAAACAATGTGACTTGTTAGCTCCTCGTCAATACATTGTTTCTAACTTATTCACAAGCGACAAAAGGAGTTGAGGAAATAACAGCTAGAAGGGTAAAATGGTAATTTTGTAAATCCCGACTAGCTGATGATATTCATGAAGGGTAAACATAGATAATATTCAGTGGATCCACTCATCACAATTAAGTTGAATTCTTGAGTAGAAAATAAATTCATTTGAACCGAGAGATTCTCAGTGTCAACTCTTTAGTGGAGTCAGTTGACATTAAGCTAAACTTGGAAAAGGTTTGTGAACTTTTGAGTCCAAGTATTTTAGCTCAAGCTTTGTTCATTTGGATCCATGAGGTCACTGTCACAAATCATATCGAGTAGGAATAGTTAAACTAGAAGCTAAGTCAAAACAAGAACGAGACAAGTTTTACGAAAATTGTCAAAAAGGTATTTTTGTCTTTTTGGACATAAGATGAAATGAATGTCAATAAATTTTTTGACAATGTCATATGATGACATATAAATACTCGGCCATGATAAGTTCATTGGGCCTAGTGGATTAATTTCATTTCATAGAATTTTACTTGAAAATTCTTAATTTGCTTTTCTTATGTTGTCATGAACATGTGAAGAAAATATAGAAACACCTTCTAGAAGGCCTTCTTGGCCGCCCAACCCAAGGAGAAAAAGAGAGAGTTTTTGTGCATTAATGCATGAAGAAACTTGCCAAAAGAAAAAGAGGAAACAAATTTCCTCTACAAGGCAAGAGGGAATTCGACCAAGGCAATGGAGGGAACAAAAGAGGAAACAAATCCAAGGGCTTCTAGAAGCTCTCTTGGCCGTGTGGAATAAAGGGAAGGAGAGCAAATTTTACTCATGAATATGTGATATTCTATAGAAGAGGAAACTACCTTATTGAAGGTAAAACCTCTCCTATAAATAGAGCCCTCATTCTTCACATTTCATTACTCCCGAGTTTTAGAGATTGAGAGCTTCTCTCTCTAGCTTGGCCGCCCCATTCCCTCTCTCTCTCTAGTTTTCTTTTCGTTTTTGTTTTGGCACCTAGGTCTTCATTTGACCTAGTATTTTTAGCTCTTCGACTTTGAGACTTGTTCACGAGTCGTCGTGTTTAAAAGTGCCCACACACTAATTCCTTTCTTTCTCGAGTGAGTTTAGTTATAGAAACTTTCGTGGTTACTCGAGTTCCCAAGGAAATAAGAGAGACGTGCTGCGAGGGGAGTCGAACGTTTCAACATTCCGAAGGCATCTCAATGTTCAAGCTTTTAAAATGTTAGTAAACATGTATTGCTAGTTTATAGTTTTAAATTATATGTACTTGCTCTTTGTCTAGGTTAGTAAAACCGTTTTACTTGTTTTAAAGAAAGTTTTTAAATTCCGCCGCTTGCTCGAAGCGTTAAACTTTTTCTTAACCCTAGATCAATTCCAACAGTGGTAAGTCCAACATGATATATTTTTAAAGACGTTTATATAAAAACACCCCCTATTGTATAAAAAAAAGTTTTTTTTTATCCTTTTGTGAATTCATGATTGTGTTTGATTGATAGTTTTTTTTATTGAGTGTCAACTATAGTGTGTTATTCGTGGTTTAGTATATATTTTGTTAAGCTGTTGGGTTTGAATTCATGATTGTGTTTGTTTGATGGTGTTTTTTATTTGAGTGTCAACCATATATAGTATTATTTGTGGTTTAGTATATATTTTGTTGAGTTGTTGGATTTGGTATAAATTTTTTATAGTCTTATCAAATGGACAAGTCCTGGATGACTTTACATAGGAGTACAAAATAGTACGTTGATGGTGTGGAATCTTTCTTGTGTCATTGTCGAGCAGTTTGCAAGAATATAAATAAGATTCATTGTCCTTGTGAGAAATGTGGAAATTATCAATACGGGAACATCCGTTATTTAAGCGATCATTTGATCACAAACGGTTCGACAAAAGCTATACTCAGTGGGTACACCATGGTGAAAACTCTAAGAAGCACAAGAGTAATGAAGTGTCAGTCGAAACAGTTCTTGATGGTGACGATTTTGACGCTCCGTATATTTCTGAGATGATCAATGAACTGCTTGATAATTCCGAAGAGGTCCGTTCCTTACTATCTGATGCAGAAAAGCTTTTGTATCCTGGCTACGCCAAGTTCACAAAGCTCTTGATCTTAGTAAGGTTGTTTAATCTAAAAGCTAAGTTCAAATGCAGGAATGTTATGTTCTCAGAACTCCTTGATTTTCTAGGAGACGTGGTTCCCGAAAATAATCAATTGCCAACGAGTCTTTACCTAGCAAAAAAAAACATTTACGGCCATCGGTTTGGGTTATACCAAAATCCATGCATGCCGGAACGATTGCATCATCTACCCTAAGGAGTATGAATGTTTGGAGCAATATCCCGTGTGCAATGACTCGAGGTGGAAGAAAACAAACACTCCAAAAAAGCAAAATCCGATTCCTGCAAAAGTATGAGCATGCCGAGAAATTGACTTGGCATGCGACTAAAAGAGTTCACGATGAACTGTTACGACATCCTGCTGATTCACCATCGTGGAAACACATGGACTCGATGTAGATAGAATTATCCTCATATCAGTCATAGTAGCAGATACAGCTGTTGGTCGGTGCTTCATGTAATTTACAATCTTCCTCCTTGGTTGTGCATAAAACGCAAATTTATGTTGATGTCTTTGTTTTTATTTTCGACCCGAAGAAGCCTGGTAATGACACTGATATTTATACGGCCCCTTTGATTGATGAGCTTAAAAAATTATGGGAGAATAGTATACATGCACTCGACGCATATTCTAGAGAGAACTTTACTCTAAAAGCTCTTCTTATGTGGACGATAAATGATTTTCTTGCTTACGGTAATTTGTCTGGATGTTCTGGGACAGGCTATCACGCATGTTAGAATTGTGGAGAAGATAAAGAAGGCACTCTCCACTTGGAGCACGGGAAAAAGGTGATGTACATGGGTCACCGAAGATTCTTACCATTAAGGTATCCGTTTCGAAGACAAATGAAGGCATTCAACAACAAGAAAGAATTTGGTGTAAAGAGTAAACCGTTGATAGGGGTTGAAACTTTTGAGAAAGTGTCGCGCACGAAGTTCAAGTCTTTTGGAAAGATTCCAAAAAATAAAATTGGAGACAAGTCTACAAATACGAAAAAAAGAGGTTTTTGACAATAAATGGAGTATTGGAAACATTTGCCTATACGTCATAATTTGGATGTGATGCACATTGAGAAAGATGTTTGTGAGAGTATCGTCAACACTCTTCTAAACGTCCCAGGAAAAACAAAAGACGGTGTAGCGTCGCGACGTGACATGTTGTTACTTGGAATAAGAGAAGAGTTAGCCCCGAAAGAAAAATGGAACCGAACATGTCTACCAACATCTTCTTTTACGCTTATGAGAAAAGAAAGACAAAAGTTTTGTCAAACTTTGGCTGATATTAAGGCACCCAAAGGCTATGCTGCGAAAATTCGTAGTTATGTTTCAATGGATGTGTTAATGCAACATTCTTTGCTTGTTTCCATTGAGTCGATATTGCCAGAAGGATTGAGAAACACTCTTATTCAACTTTGTGGATTCTTCAACATTATTTGCTCGAAGGTGGTGGACGTTTCAATTCTACAGTTGCTCCAAACTGACATCAAGATCATGTTATGTAAATTGGAGCAATATTTCCTTCCTTCGTTCTTCAATATAATGCTCCATCTTACTGTTCAGTTGGTGAGATAAGTGGATTTGTGTGGACACGTGTATCTTCGATGGATGTTCATCATTACTATAAGTTTGAATAATAACTAAAAGTATTATTACTATAATTAATGATGTGAAATGATATGAGGCTATATACCCATCGCGTTTGTCTCTTACGCATGATTGTACGTCCGACTTCGTGCCATTTAACCCTTCATGCATGATTCAACTCATACTCCACCTCAGGTATATAATTTGGTTTAATTATTATATTAGTGTTGATGTATGTTGCATGTAATAATGTTTTCATCGTTTTAGGTTATGTCACCTCCAAAAAAACCAAAGTGCCAGTTACATCAAAAATTTGGAGAACATTGTTGCGAGCGGTTATGTTATAGATTCAGGAACTGATTGTATTCACGTGATGCAACTTGGGAGCGATAATGTTCGCGTGAGTGTGCGACACGTTGAACTTGATCACAAAAACGATCACTTACTGATATCAGTCAAAGACGAGATGTATTTGGTCACCCATGCTGTTAACTCGATGGTCGCATGGCCGAAGTGTCTCGTCATATACGAAGACGATGTTAGTAATGTTTAAAATTTATTTTAGTATATGTTAGTATGTATGGTAATAATCTTAATCACTTATTCATATGAGGAGTTACAGCAATCACATAAAGAGTAAAAAAGTTGCGAATCGGGTAAAGAAAGCGAAACCCCAAGCTACATCTCAACACATGCCTCAAAAAGGTTCAAGTGGTGTACCTCCTCTTGTAGTCTAGCAAGATCAAGAGTCTTTATTACCGACATTGGTAGATCGCATTTCAAGACTAAAAAAAGATGTGATGCTTGATTATAAGTTTCCCGAGTTTGTGTTCAACAAAAAAAGCGAAATTGACTTTGATAAAAAGAAGATGTCGAGCAATTCATGGGCTTGTGGAAGATCGAAGTAAAATGCATTCTAGTTCTTATAGGGTACGCTTATATCAACTTTAAAACAGATTAAGTATGAAAACGCTCATTGTTATTTTAGATGATGTATTTTTGTTTTACTTTCTTACATTTATTAGACATTTATGTGATCATCTACAAGATGTGGACAGATTGCGAAAATTTTCCTTTAGAAACCCGATTGATGTTTCTCCGTCTGTAACTCAAATAAACGAGCCTATAGAGCGATCATGACGCTTTTTTAAGGGAATGCAAGAATTGTTTCCCGATCAATTGTTACTCGCACCTGACAATTATGAGTAAGTAATTAGATTGTAAATATCTTTTTATTTACCCCTGTTAAATTTATCTTGACATACATATGAACTTTTTGATAGTTTTCATTGGGTGCTCCTTGGGTTGATGTTAGCAAGCGCATGGCGTACTATCTTGATCCCATGAATTCGAAAAGAGTGTCGGCTCATTTGAGTACGATAGTGGACTTGTAAGTATTAAAAATTAAGGTTATGAATTTAAGTTTAATAGTTATGATAATATTTTTCATAACTTTTATATATTCGTATAGAGCGTTCGATGATTTTGTAGGTAACAAAAAGTTTTCATGAAAATTCCAAAGGTATGCATTATAAAACTAGTTAGTGTCAATTACTATATAGTTTAGTCTAACTTTTTTTTATAAGTATCGAGACAACCTTCGACAACTGAATGTGGGTATTTCGTTTCAATGATGAGGAAAAACATCATTCAAACTCAAAATTTAAAAAAAAAGTTTACAAGAGGTTTGTACACATTTAAATATATATATATATATATATATATATATATATATTCAATACTTAATATATATGTTTATGATTACTCACGAGTTGCTTCATATATTATAAGTTTGAAAAGTTGACGACTTATACGGATGAGGCAATAGAGGCGTATCGAGAAGAATTGTAGCAAATGGTGTTATACGGTATGAATACGCATCCAAAACGTCAAATATAGATGGATAGTCAGTATGGCTTAGGTACACGATTTCTCGTTTTGAGAACGTTGAATTTTATTTTGGTATGTTTTGAATCGGATATTCGTTCCAACTATTAGTATGAATTGTAGAATTTGATTTTGGAATTATTGATTGGGTTATTAGAAATGAATCTGTATTGGTATGCCTAATTAGGTTCGGATTTTGGTATATATGAATTTGTGCAGGAAATTTTTGTAATATTTGAATTTGTATATTAAAAAAAACATTACACGACACTTATAAATAAATGCCTTTAAAAGTGTACAACCGAGAGCATGACACGTGTCAGACAAATAGACGACGCTTATATATAAGCGCCATCTAGAGAGTAGATGGCGCTTATACATAAGCGCATATGGCGCATATATATAAGCGTCGTTTAAACATTTCGCCCCAGAATCCGACGTGTCTCTTACATAGCACGACTATAGACTGCACTTTTTTTAGGCGCCGTCGAATAGTTTTAACGTCATGTGATTCAACAGTGCGTAAAAAGCGCGGTCTTTAGTATTTAATGGCGATTATACAAACGCCTTCTATCAATCGTTATGTAGTAGTGGTGGTTTTTCACAAGTGAGAAAACGCTACGCAATTTAAAAACATCACGAAAGCAACAAACTTGACTCGCCTATAAACTGCTCAAGCCAAAAAAAATTAGTCCAATAAGATAGGGAAATTATAATAAAACTGACTAGCAAATCCGTTTTCCCTCATTTTCCCTCGTGAGAGAGTAGTTTTTCAAAACAAAAATTGAAAACACCGATTGAGGAAGAAAAAGAAAGAAAGGGAATTTAGTGAGTAATGTAAATGCAATAAATAAAGAGACATCAATTGACAAGATATATAATGTTAGATCCTCTGTGGCATAGTTTTAAATTTAGCAAAATAAATTGTAATAGTTGTTCAAGTCAAAACTTTAAGAAGTTGTTTAAGCAAGTTCAAAATCCATGACACTTGTCTTTTTTCTCCAGCGCGAAAAGAAACTAAATATTCTATTCGATTCCGATTTTCATGGACAAATAAGATCGGATTTCTTGGTGAATCCAACTTGCTAGATTTTGCTAGAGATCAGAAATTGCATAGTATAAAACCCACATATGGTTTGCTCCGATGAATTCACTTCTGTTTGGTTAATTCACACAACCATATCTTTGTGCTCGCTTCTATATTCTAAAGATTATCATCTGTTGTCAATGGTGCCCACAAGAAGAGTTGTAGTCTTTACTTATGTACATTTGATGTAATAAAGTCTCACGAAGACTCTTGCTTGTAATTGCTTATTTATTAATAAAAGTTGAAACGTTCAATCATTCTTCCATGTCTGAAGCTTTATGATAAAACATTAGTCTTTAGTCCATAAACAAACCTAACAACATATGAAGAGACAAATGTAGATTTGCATGAACAAACTCTTCATGGTTTGCTTAAAACAATATATTCGCAATCTAAGGATCAAAGGACTATTGACCTCAGTACGATTAGGAGAATCTATGATGTCTGGTTATGGGACATTGAGAGTTGGAGACTCTATAGTTCTTCTAGGTATCTTCTGAAGGTACTGAATTGACCAGTGCACTTCTAGAGACAAGATCAGATCAAACCATTTAACCTCTTATGTCTCGAAGTCACTACGTATCAATTGCATCATGCTTACCTCGATCCTGAAATTAGACATGCTATTTCATAGCTTACGTAATCTCATTTGAGAAAGTCAGAGTTCGGATTCACTATGTGATTCTTAACAGGACCTATTGGTGAAGTACTAAGTTGTAAAGTCATGAGTAACTCTGTGAAGATCTCATAGATATGAAATTCATGTACAAGATTGCTGAAATGCAATGTATATCACCTCATGCTTTGTTCCTTGGAATGTGAATAAATGAACTGGCCAGTGTCCAAATTGAGTTTTGACTCTTTTGGATGAAACAATGTGACTTGTTAGCTCCTCGTCAATACATTGTTTCTAACTTATTCACAAGCGACAAAGGAGTTGATAAATAACAGCTAGAACGGTAAAATGGTAATTTTGTAAATCCCGACCAGCTGATGATATTCATGACATAGTTAATATTCAGTGGATTCACTCATCACAATGCAGTTGAATTCTTGTGTAGAAAATAAATTCATTTGAACCGAGAGATTTTCAGTGTCAACTCTTTAGTGGAGTCAGTTGACATTCAGCTAAACTTGGAAAAGGTTTGTGAACTTTTGAGTCCAAGTATTTTTGCTCAAGCTTTGTTCATTTGGATCCATGAGGTCACTATCACAAATCATATCGAGTAGGAATAGTTAAACGAGAAGCTAAGTCAAAACAAGAACGAGACAAGTTTTACGAAAATTGTTATTTTTGTCTTTTAGGACATAGGACGAAATGAATGTCAATAAATTTTTTGACATCGTCATATGATGACAAATGAAGTTAAACCACACGGCCAAGTTAAAGAATTTGGGCCTTGAGGAATAATTACATTTCATGGAATTTTACTTGAAAATTCTTAATGGGCTTTTCTTATGTTGTCATGAACAAATGAAGAAAAATCTAGAAGCCCCTTCTAGAAGCCAAAACCGTCCAACCCAAGAGAGAAAAGGGAGATTATTTTGTGCATTGATGTATGAAGATACTTGCAAAAAGAAAAAGAGGAAACAAATTTCCTCTACATGGAAAGCAAGGTGGGCGGCCAACTAAGGCAAGGAGAGAGCAAAATAAAAGAGGAAACAAATCCAAGGACTTGCTTGGATTGTATTTGGCTGTGTGACTTAATAAGGGGAAGAGCAAATTTTGCTCATGAATATGTGATATTCTATAGAAGAGAAAACTACCTTCATGAAGGTAATCCCTCCCCTATAATTAGATGCCTCATTCTCATTGTTTTCTCATTCCACATAAGTTAGAGATTGAGAGACTCTCTCTCTAGAACTTGTCGCTGCCCCCTCTCCCTCTCTCTCTCTAGTTATCTTTCATTTTTGTTTTGGCACCTAGGTCCACATTTGACCTAGTGTTTTAGCTCTTCGACTCTTAGACTTGTTCCTGAGTCGTCGTGTTTATAAGTGCCCACACACTAATTCTTTTGTTTCTCGAGTGATTATTGTGATAGAAACTTTCGTGATTGCTCGAGTTCCCGAGGAAAGAAGAGAGACGTGCTGCGTGGGGAGACGAACGTTTCAACCTTCCTAAGGCTTCTCAATGTTCAAGCTTTTCAAAGGTTAGTAAACAAATAATGCTCATTAACAGTTTTAATTTATATGTACTTGTTCTTTGTCTAGGTTGGTAAAAACGTTTTACTTGTTTTAAAGAAAATTTTTAAATTCCGCCACTTGCTCGAAGCGTTAAATTTTTTCTTAACCCTAGATCAATTCCAAAAAATGGTATCAGAGCTATGGTCAAAGATATGCATGTACATGTAATTAAAACTATAAGCTTGAAAATCGTTTTCGAAAGTTTACTAATTTTGTGACAAGTTATAATTGTTTTCTTAGATTTTTTTTTAATTTATTGCTCTTGCCTTTATATTAAAAATTATGTTGATTTTCTATGACTTTGGGACGTTATTAAAATACATTAGAATCAATTCTAAAAGTTTTTATATTTTTATATTGAAAACGTGTTTTTAAAATTTGAGAAAATTTCGAGTAATTTTGTGACTAGTTATATTGTCTTGCTAGTTTCGTTTATTTACTCGTTTCGTTTTATGTTTGTTGTTATTTTATTTTATACCATGTTATTACCATGTTAATAAAACACATATAAAAGCTTTAACAACTTCCTAAAACATTATGTTACACTCGATCATTTTTCGCACTCAAAGTTCGAACTTTAATTATTTCCAATTTTCTTCGAGCTCGAGAAAACCCGTAGTAAAAGTAGCATAACTCTCAGCTCGCAGAATTTGAAATTTAATGATTCTTGAATCAAATTAAAGGTCTATTTTTCCTCTTTCCAATGCAATTGGTTTTAGGTCAAAAGGACATCGGAGTCGCCAGTTATGGCGATTTTACTCTGAGGTGCGCGTTGTTCTAAACGTCAAGTTTTTTAGAATTATTGAATTCCGAATTTAGGACCCCACTCCATGAGTTATAGAACTCCAATGAGAAAATTTCCTTGAGAAAAATTGTTTTTTAATGAGATGATAAACATAATGTGAAATATTAAAATGTTTTGATTTTTGAAAGTTTAATTGAAATTGAATTCTTACAAAACTAGTTTGAATCTTGAAAAACCGTTTTCGCTTTCAAACTTGAAAATATTTTGACATCCAAATCAAATAAGTTTTCAAAATGGTTTCAAAAATATATCTTTATCACATATGTTCAAAATCTATATGCTCTTGAAAATTTTGAGCGGGAGGTCTCCTCGTAGACGAGCCGAAAAATAAAAGATGTGTAATCTCAAACTTTCAAGTGTTCAAGTGAGTTGAAATTCACACTTCCCTCATGCACTTTCCCGAATAGAAAATAGGAAAATGTTCGAGTATGTACCTTGTGCTTTTATGCACTAACACTGCTCTTCCTTGAACATGAAGATCTAAGATTCCTTTCTAGAAGTCCACTCTATCGCTCTATAACTAGGAAATTTGTTTCCGAACTTATAAGAGACGATGTGCCAACTCCAAAAACTAAGTGGGAGGGTTATACTTGTTGTTTGTAACCCACGATCCCAAACACTAATGAAAGAAGAATTAATGTGAGACTGAGTCACTCTTGTGGCTCTCTCTTCAATGGGAGTACTCTATGGCGTTTTTGCTTCGATCATTGCTTGATGAGCTACGTCCGAGAGTGAGACGATGAAGACAAGGCCTCCTCTTGGGGGATTGTTTTTTCAAAGTTGACCTTTTGGACTAAGTAGTTGGTTGCACACTTAGACTCAATCCCTAGTAATCCTCCCTTGAGGCTCTGCGAAAGGATGTGAGTGATCAAACCAATTTAAAAGGTGGCTAGTCAAAATTGGTGTATTGACATCTTGGCTAAGCATTAATGATGTGTCATTTACTTATAAATGGAGATTTTTTGCGACCTTCTCTTGAAGGAGTAAATTATCATTTTGCTTATAACACCTTTGGATTTTATCAAATGTTAAAAACTTAAATCCTAAACCAAAGACTAATCATAAACTTGTTTCAAGTCTTATAGGCAATATGTCTCTCAACCCTCCCTCAACCATTCTTTCCTCGAATAAACTCGAATGTGAAACTTACGTCGATTGGAAAGGTAACCTCGACATAGTCCTTATTGTCGACAAGCACAAATGGGTTCTCACCACCCCTTGTCCTCTTCAAATGAATGAAGATTCGACACAAGAGGAGAAAGGCACCTTGGCAGCCTGGCTCCGATCCGATGAGATTGCAAGGTGCTATATTTTGGCATCTATGAACAATGTGTTGCAACAACAACATCGTGACATCGAGACTGCCGCCGATATGCTCTACAATCTCCATGAGATGTTTACAGAGCAAGGACGTCAAGCTAGGCAACAAGCGGTCTGACAGTTTATGAACTGTCGCATGAAGGCTGGAACTCCCGTTAGAGATCGTATGATTATGATCATTAGCTATCTAAATGCAATGGAGATCCTTGGATCTGAGATTGATGGGGAGACTAAAATAGACATGATCTTGGAAACTCTCCCCGAGTCATTTGATACCTTCAAGCTGAACTACTCCATGAACAAGCAAGAGTACACTGTTACCGAGCTTCTGAAGGAGCTTCACACTGCTGAGGGACTCACTAAGAAAAAGAGGACTCAAGGAGAGGTACATGCTACTGTCTCCACCTCTGGATCTAAGAAGAGACCTCGCAAGGCCGAGAAGAAGAACCAACCAAGGTTCAAAAGAAGAAGAAGACGCCAAAGGCTTTGAAGGTGGACAAGTCTAACGACAAGTGCCACCACTGCAATGAGCCTGGTCACTCGCGTAGAAACTGTCCTACCTACCTCAAAACCAAGGAAAAAGGTATTGTACTTGTTACCGAAGCTTGCTTAGTAGCTGATAATGTATCATCGTGGATTATTGACTCCGCTGCTACTAACCATATTTGCTGCTCCTTGACTGGTTTTACGAAAAGCAAAAGCTTAGAGGATGGCGACTTCTGCTTCAAGTGGGGTGATGGGAGCGTGGTTTCTGCGAAGGCTTTTGGATCCGTGACGCTGTCTTTTGAAGACCGCGCTTTAAATTTGAATAATGTTTATTATGTTCCTTCCTTTGGGAAAAACCTAATATCTGTTGCTCAAATTTTCGAGCAAGATTATTATTAAAGTTTATAAAGAATGGAATTCGTATTTCTTTTTCAAATTCTTTTGTCACTGATCCATGTATGAAGAATGGTCTTTTTTACATTTATCCCACTCAACCTTCTCTTTTTGACACTGAAATAGATAATGATCTAGTTAGGGAGCCAAAGAGGATCAAACTATCTGAATCCTCCGATCTAATAAAATCAACATATCTCTGGCACTTAAGACTTGGTCATATCAGTCTAGACAGGATTAAGAGACTTGTGAGTGATGGTCCACTCCAAGCCTCTGCAATAGGTTCACTACCTACTTGTGAATCTTGCATAGAAGGAAAAATGACTAAGCGACCTTTCTCCGATGAGGGTCGAAGAACCATTGAGTTGCTGGAACTAGTACATTCTGATGTATGTGGTCCGCTCAGTCAACAGGCACGTGGAGGATGCGAATACTTCGTTACCTTCACAGATGATTACTCAAGATACGGTTTTGTCTACTTGCTCAAACACAAATCCGAGACCTTTAACGTATTTGAGGTCTTTAGGGCTTTAGTGGAACAGCAAACTGGCAAACAGATCAAAACCCTTCGATCTTATCGAAGAGGTGAGTATATGTCTGGAGAGTTCGATGACTTTCTTAAAGAAGAAGGTATTGCTTCTCAGCTTACCGCACTTGGCACACCTTAACAAAACAGAGTGTCAGAGAGAAGAAACCGAACTCTTATGGAGATGGTTAGATCAATGATGAGTTACTCGTCACTCTCTCTTTACTTTTGGGGGTATGCCCTCGAAACAGCCGCTTACATTCTGAACCAAGTTCCGTCTAAAACGGTTCCTGGTACTCCTTATGAACGATAGACTGGCCGTAAAGTAAATCTTGGCCGCATCAAAATTTGGGGTTGCCCTGCACACGTGCTGAGGAAAAAGACTAGCAAGTTGGCTAGTAGGTCAAGATTGTGTCTGTTCGTTGGATATCCAAAGGAACCCAAAGGTTTCACTTTCTATAGTCCCGAGGACGATAAAACTTTCGTTAGCACGAATGCTCGTTTCCTTGAGGAGGACTTTATGAAAGATGTAAAACCTACAAGAAAAATTGTGCTTGAAGAAAAGTTGGGTGAGGAAACTTCTACCTCCCCTGTAAGAACTGTTCTTACCCCAACTAAAACACAACCTAACTCATCAGAATCTCATCAAGTAGTACTTCGACATAGTGGGAGGGCTACTCAAAAGCCTGACAGGTACATGTGTTATGGAGACACTCTCGTAGCCGTCTCTGACATGGATGATCCTGTTTCCTATAGCCAAGCAATGGCTTGTTCTTAATCAAACATGTGGCTTGACGCCATGAAAGTTGAAATGCACTCGATGTATGTCAACAAAGTCTATAAACTTGTAGACCTTCCTGAACGGATTAAACCCGTAGGGTGTAAATAGATATACAAGAAGAAAAGGGGTCCGGATGGGAACGTCGAGAAGTTCAAAGCACAACTTGTGGCTAAGGTTTATACCCAACAAGAAGTCCATTTATGGATTACAACAAGCGTCTAAGTGATGGAATATTAGATTCGATGAAACTGTGAAGAGCTTCGGCTTTGTCTGTACAAGTTAATACTCATAGGTGATGATGTGGGTAAGTTATCTGAGGTTAAGGTCTGGCTAGCAAAGCAATTCGATATGAAGGATCTAGGAGAAGCCGCGTACATTCTGGGGATCCAAATCTTTCGAGATCAGAAAAATCGGACTTTATCGCTCTCTCAAGCATCTTATATTGATAAGGTGATGGATCGCTTTTCGATGCAAGACTCCAAGAAGGGCCAAACACCCTTTAGGCATGGAGTCTCACTCTCTAAGGACCAGTCTCCCAAGAGTGTACAAGATATTGAGGACACGAGAAAAATTACTTACACCTCAGCCGTAGGAAGTCTCATGTATGCTATGCTTTGCACTAGACTTGATATCTGCTTCGCAGTTGGCGTAGTTAGCCGTTTTCAATCCAACCCTGGACCCGAGCACTGGATTACTGTTAAGCCTGTTCTCAAGTATCTTCGAAGAACTAGGAACTTGATGCTTACATATTCAAGTACTGACCTGACTATGACGGGATATACCGACTCCAATTTTCAAGCGGATAAGGATTCCAGGAAATCCACTTCGGGATCTGTGTTCATCCTTAATGGTGGAGCTGTTGTTTTGAGGAGTATGAAGCAATCTTGCATTGCTGACTCCATAATGGAAGCAGAATATGTGGCTGCTTGTGAAGCATCCAAAGAGACTGTATGGGTTAGCAAATTCCTTAAGTATATGGAAGTTGTTCCAAACGTCGAAGAGCCCATGACCCTTTATTGGGATAATAATGGGGTTGTTTCTAACTCAAAGGAACCTCAAAGCCATAAAAGCTCTAAACATATTGAGAGGAAATACCATTTGATTCGAGAGATTGTGCAGCGCGGAGACGTGGAAGTGAAGAAGATCTCAACGGTGGACAACTTGGCAGATCCATTCACCAAGGCCCTAGCGAACAAGGTCTTTGACCAGCATCGGGAGGGATTAGGCATGAAGGACTACACACATCTTCTTTAAGTCAAGTGGGAGTTTGTTGTCAATGGTGCCCACAAGAAGAGTTGTAGTCTTTACTTATGTACATTTGATGTAATAAAGTCTCACGAAGACTCTTGCTTGTAATTGCTTATTTATTAATAAAAGTTGAAACGTTCAATCATTCTTCCACATTTGACCTAGTGTTTTAGTTCTTCGACTCTTAGACTTGTTCCTAAGTCGTCGTGTTTAAAAGTGCCCACACACTAATTCCTTTCTTTCTCGAGTGATTATTGTGATAGAAACTTTCGTGGTTGCTCGAGTTCCCGAGGAAAGAAGAGAGACGCGCTACGTGGGGAGACGAACGTTTTAACCTTCCTAAGGCTTCTCAACATTCAAGCTTCTCAAAGGTTAGTAAACAAATAATGCTCAATAGTTTTAATTTATATGTACGTGCTCTTTTTCTAGGTTGGTAAAAATGTTTTACTTGTTTTAAAGAAAATTTTTAAATTCTGCCGCTTGCTCGAAGCGTTAAATCTTTTCTTAATCCTAGATCAATTCAAACATCATCGACAACGAGCTCAAAGAAACTTGCACCTTGTGTACAGTAGCGGTGAGAGCGATCCCTTAGCAAATGGGCCTTGTTGGGTCCGGGAAGCAGCCGTATGCCTTTTTATAAGATGTTGTGAACACCTGTGATTGACCAAAAATGAATAAGGCTTCACCAAAATGAAAATAAGCCAACGAGGAATAGAAAAAGGACCATTATAACGAAGGAGTCATGAACAAGCCCTTCAACCAGGTCAAAACGAAGAATACGATCACTACTGCGAGAAGGGATGAGAAACGTGGGAGCAAATAGACGAGATGGCACAACAACGGTTGAAGGTTCCCGCTCTTAGGATCATAGAGGTGTGGAGCCTAATCAGCACCGAGGTGACGAAGTTGATGACTGAAGACCTTACGATGATGATTTATAGAGTGCAAGAGAGTTGTAAACACCATTATCCCGATTTGAATTTTAGTGCGAATCTACAACAACGAAGTGGACACAGATTTCGCATTGTAAGTGAACCCTTATAAATATGTGTGTGCTTTATTTTGTTCTTCGCAAATTTATATTTCTGATTTTAGGTCGGATTTGTGTGTTGAACCTAACTGAACGAGAACCACTATAAATCTGTGAGTGCTTTATTTGTTTTTTCAAATTTCATTTTCTGATTTTAGGTCGGATTTGTGTGTTGAATCCTAACATAAAAAGCATGTAGTGGGAGAATTTTGTATCTCACTTATTATTATCGCGCACTTTTACTTGCAATCTCCAAAATAGCTAATGTATTACATGCAAAAACTCATTGAAATAAATACTTTCTTTTGTTATGTTTGTGTCTTCTGTCTATTCCTGAGTTCACCACGCAACCAGTGTAGCCTTAGAGATCGAGAGACTCATCGAGGAGACTATGCACACTCCGCTTACGAACAAGATCACCCGAACTCGAATCCAAATTTCAAGAAAGGTCAAGTTACCCTTCTACGTGGGAATAGGAAACCCGAAGGCACACATGACAGTCTTCCAAATAGCAATAAGAAGAGCACATCTGAACAACGAAGAGAATGAAGCAAGATAATGTCGTTTCTTCGTCGAACATCTATCTGGACCAGCTCGAGAGAGGTTCTCGAAACTTAAAGAAAACTCAATAGATAACTTTGAGCAGCTTTCAACTGCATTCCTCAAGCATTACTCGATGTTCATAGAAACCGAAATCTCGAATGCAGACCATTGAGGACTGCAACAAGAACAATGAAAGTCATTGCGAACCTTTATGACCCGCTTCAAAATGTCATGTCCAAGGTCAGCGAGATCAGCAATGCATGAGCCATATCCGTGTTAAAGAATGCCCTATGGTACGAATCAAAATTCCGAGAAGAGCTGATCATCAACCGACCATCCACGATTGAAGATGCGCTCCATAAGGCCTCCAACTGGGCCGTCGTCGAGGAAGAGAGAGCAGCGCTCGCAAATAAGTTTGGCTCCAACAAAGGCATCGATCATACCCCATAGCCAATTGAGCAGGCCAATCACAACGGAATGAGCAGACCGTCCAGAAAAGGAAAACATCAACCCTTTATAGGGAGAAGGAAACAGGGGATTTTGCTTTCAAAATCGCATGAGACGGGAAAGCTATAATCGCTTCCCCCAAAGAAGAAACACATGGGTCAGAGATCCGAACGCATATTGTACCCATCACAAATACCATGGCCCCAAAAAGACAATTCAATAGCCAACCAAATAGAGGGCAATCGCCCGAAAAGAGAGGGTAAGTAGAGAAATATGATACTCTCATCCCACACGTCGGCTCGAAGAAAAGAGACGAGTTCATAATGGGAGAATCAAAGCATTGCCAAGAGTCTGTAAACTCGATTAAAGCACACCATTGGTAGCTTAAAATGGATATCCCAAGAGCCTTCTGAGCATTTCCTTCAAACGAGCTGATAACGTTCAGCGAGAAGGATTCCGAAAAAGCTAGATGGAACGCATGACGACGCACTCATCCTAACTCCAGACATTTTCGACTGCGAAGTTGTTGGCAATGGTGCCCACAAGAAGAGTAGTAGTGTCTATTTATGTACATTTGATGTCATATAGTCTTACGAAGACTCTTGCTTGTAATTGCTTATTCATTAATATAAAGTTGAAACGTTCATTCATTCTTTCTTTGTTTGAAGCTTTATTATAAAACCTTAGTCTTTTAGTCCATAAACAAACTTAACAACTTACGAAGAGACAAATGTAGATTTGCATGAACAAACTCTTCGTAGTTTGCTTAAAGCGATATATTCGCAATCTTAGGGTCAAAGGACTATTGACCTCAGTACGATTGTTAGAAGAATCTATGATGTCTGGTTATGAGGCATTGAGAGTTGGAGACTCTATAGTTCTTCTAGGTATCTTCCGAAGGTACTGAATTGACCAGTGCACTTCTAGAGACAAGATAAGAACAAACCATTTAACCTCTTATGTCTCGAAGTCACTATGTATGAATTGCATCATGCTTACCTTAATCCTGAAATGAGACATGTCATTTCACACCTTAGTATTCTCATTTGAGAAAGTCAGAGTTCGGACTCACTATGTGATTCCGAACAGGGCCTATTGGTGAAGTACTAAGTTGTGAGAATGTCATGAGTAACTTTGTGAAGTTCTCATAGATATGGAATTCATGTACAAGATTGCTGAAATGCAATGTATGTCACCTCATGCTTTGTTCCTTGGAGTGTGAATAAATGAACTGGCCAGTGTCCAAATTGAGTCCTGACTCTTTTGGATGAAACAATGTGACTTGTTAGCTCCTCGTCAATACATTGTTTCTAACTTATTCACAAGCGACAAAAGGAGTTGAGGAAATAACAGCTAGAAGGGTAAAATGGTAATTTAGTAAATCCCGACTAGCTGATGACATTCATGAAGGGTAAACATAGATAATATTCAGTGGATCCGCTCATCATAATTAGGTCGAATTCTTGAGTAGAAAATAAATTCATTTGAACCGAGAGATTTTCAGTGTCAACTCTTTAGTGGAGTCAGTTGGCATTAAGCTAAACTTGGAAAAGGTTTGTGAACTTTTTAGTCCAAGTGTTTAGCTCAAGCTTTGTTCATTTGGGTCCATGAGGTCACTGTCACGAATCACATCGATAGGAATAGTTAAACTGGAAGCTAAGTCAAAACAAGAACGAAAATTATCAAAAGGGTATTTTTGTCTTTTGAGACATAGGATGAAATGGATGTCAATAAATTTTGACAAGTTCATTTGATGACTTAATGTCCCTCGGCCATATTGAAATAATTGGGCCTGGTGAATTAATTTCATTTCATAAGAATTTTATTGAAAATTCTTAATGGGCCTTTTTCATGTTATCATGAACAAATGGAAAAGCTTCTAGAAGCCTTTTCTAGAAGGCTATAGGCGCCCAACATACCCAAGAGATAGAGAGAATATTTTGTGCATAAATGTATGCAGATACTTTCCAAAAGAAAAAGAGGAAACAAATTTTCTCTAAGGGAAATAAGAGGTAGGCGCCCAAGTTGAGAAAGAAGCAAGGCAAGGAACAAAAAAGGAAACAAATCCAAGGCTTAATGAAGCCTACCTTGGCCGAGTATGTCTTAGAGGAAAAGAGGAAATTGGCTCATGAATATGTGATATTCTATAGAAGAGGAAACTATCTTATTGAAGGTAAGACCTCTCCTATAAATAGGAGCCTCATTCTTCTCATTTTTCTCATTCCACATAAGTTAGAGATTGAGAGCTTCTCTCTCTAGAACTTGTGGTTGCCGCCCCTCTTCTCTCTCTCTCTCTAGTTTATTTTCGATTTTTCTTGTTTTGGCACCTAGGTCCTCACTCGACCTAGTGTTTAGCTCTGCGACTTCAAGACTCGTTCTTAAGTCGTAGTGTTTAAAAGTGCCCACTCACTAATTCCTTTATTTCGAGTGATTTAGTGATAGAAACTTTCGTGGTTGCTCGAGGTGCCGAGGAAAGAAAGAGAGACGTGCTGCGAGGGGAGACGAGCGTTGAAAACTTTCCAAAAGCTTCTTCAAAGTTCAAGCTTCAAGAAAGGTTAGTAAACTTCTAGCTCATATTAGTTTTAATTACATGTACTTGCTCTTTGTCTAGGTTAGTAAAAACTGTTTTTACTTGTAAAGAAATTTTTTTAAATTCCGCCGCTTCCCGAAGCGTTTAATCTTTTTCTTAAACCCTAGATCAATTCCAACAAATGGTATCAGAGCTATGGTCAAAGATTAGCATGTACATGTTTTTTTTTAAATTATGAGCTTGAAAATCGTTTTCGAAAGTTTACTAATTTTGTGACAAGTTAGAATTGTTATCTTAGATTTTTTTTTAATTTATTGCTCTTGCCTTTAAATTAAAAATCATGTTTTTTTTCTATGAGTTTGGGATGTTTTTAAAACACATTAGAATCAGTTCTAAAAGTTTTTAATTTTTTATATTGAAAAACGTGTTTTAAAGGTGTGAGATTTTTCGAGTAAAATTTTGTGACTAGTTTTGTTATCTTGCTAGTTTCTTATTTTTACTTGAATCGTTTTATGCTTGTTGTTATTTCTTTTATGCCTTGTTATTACCTTGCTAATAAAACACAAATAAAAGCTTTAACAACCTTCATAAAACGTTCCGTTACACTCGATTCTTTTTCGCACCTAAAAAGGACCAAGCTTTAATTATTTCTTTTTTTCTTCGAGCTGGAGTGAACCCGCATTAAAAGTGGCATAACTCTCTGCTCAGAAATCTAAATTTAATGATTCTTGAATCAAATTAAAGCTCTGTCTGTCCTCTGTCCAATGCTACCGGTTTTGGCTGAAAAGGACATCGGAGCCGCCAGATATGGCGATTTTACTCCGAGGTGCGCGGCTGTTCCGAAACTCCAGTTTTTTAGAATTCCGGATTTTCAAACCCCACTACCATGAGTTATAGAACTCTAATGAGAAAACTTTCTTGAGCAAAAATGTTTTTCATATGATTATAAACATGATGTGTAAGATTAAAATGTTTTGATTTTTTGAAAGTTTAATTGAAATTGAGTTTTTACAAAACTAGTTTGAATTTTGAAAAACCGTTTTCACTTTCAAACTTGAAAATATTTTGTCATCCAAATCAAATAAATTTTCAAAATGTTTTCAAAACTATATCTATATCACATATGTTCAAAATCTATATGCTCTTGAAAATTTGAGTGGGAGGTCTCTTTGTAGACAAGACGAAAAATAAAAAGATGTGTAATAAAAAGATGCTACGGGAGTCTGCAAGATGGTTGACTTCCTCATCTTGGATTGCCCTACTCCCTTTAACATAATCTTGGGATGACCCTATATTCATTACATGAAAGCCATCCCCGCCTCGTACGACTATAGTATTTGTTTCTCGGGGCCATATGGGGTGAAAGAAATCAGAGGAAGCTAGGGAGCATCCCGCATATGCTACATGAAAGCATTCAAGATCAAATCCCCTAAATAGAAATTACAAATAAATGGGTCTGAGAACGAGCTGGACAATAACAAGCCAAATCTCGAACTCACCACGCAAATAAAAATCAACGACGAACATCCAGATCGATGCGCCATAATTGGAACTGAGCTCGATGAAAATGTTAAGAACCAGCTCGTCGACTTCCTAAAATATAAAAACACATTTGCAAGGTCAATCGAGGACATGCTAGATATCGACATCAATATAACCTCTCACTGACTCAACATTGACCCGAGCTACAAGCCTATCAAGCAAAAAAAGAGAAAGCTCGGCCCCGAGAGGGAACAAACAATCAACGAAGAAGTTGAAAAAATCCTGAAAGCCGAATCAATACGGAAAGTAAAATACTCTGATTGGTTAGCCAAAACGGTAGTGGTGAAAAAGAAACATGGGAATTGGATAGTATGTGTAGATTTCACAGACTGAACAAGGCTTTCCCAAAGGACAGCTACACCCTACCTCACATCGACCGCCTCGTGGAGGCCACCGCCGGGCATAAGCTTCTATCATTCATGGATGCCTTTTCTCTTATAATCAGATACTTATGCATTTCGACCACCAGGAAAAGACCTCATTCATCACAGATAGAGGAATCTTCTATTACAAATGATGTATTTTGCTCTAAAAATGCGGGAGCTACATACCAAAGGCTGGTTAATAAGATGTTCTTAGAACAACTGGGAAAAACAATAGAAGTGTACATAGACGACATGCTAGTCAAGTCCCTCAAGGACACGGATCATATAGCCCATCTCAAAGAATGCCTCAAAATGCTAAATAAATACAATATGAAGTTAAACCCACAAAGTGCACATTCGGAGTAACATCGTGAAAATTTCTAGGATACCTCGCCACACAAAAAGGAATATAAGCTAATCCCGATTAGATTGATGCAATCCTACAAATGTTGTGGCCACGAACTAAAAGAGAGGTTCAGAGACGCACGAGCATAATAGCACCCTTGAACAGGTTCATCTAGAGATCAACCGACAAGTGTCTCCTCTTCTTCAAAATGATGAAGGGAAACAAAGACACAGAATGGACAGAGGAAAGTGAGAAGGAATTCACCAAACTGAAAAGATACCTCGCAACACCTCCAGTCCTATTCAAATCGGAACACGGAGAACCATTATACATATACATAGCAGTATCCCATGCAGTAGTCAGCAGCGTGTTGGCATTGATTCCCACAAGAAGAGTAGTAGTTTTTACTTATATGCATTTGATGTACTAAAGTCTCACAAAGGCTCTTCCTTAAAACAGTATATTCACAATCTAAGGATCAAAGGGCTATTGATCTCAGTATGATTGTTAGGAGAACCTATGATGTCTGGTTATGTGACATAGAGAGTTGGAAACTCTATAGTTCTTCCTAGGTATCTTCTGAAGATACTGAATTGACCAGTGCACTTCTAGAGACAGTATAAGAACAAACCATTTAACCTCTTCAGTCTCAAAGTCACTATGTATGAATTGCATCATGCTTACCTCAATCCTAAAATGAGACATGTCACTTCATAGCTTACATACTCTCATTTGAGAAAGTTAGAGTTCTAGATTCACTATGTGATATAGACATGACCTATTAGTGAAGTACTAAGATATGAAGATGTCATGAACAACTTTGGGAAGATCTCATAGATATGGAATTCATGTACAAGATTGCTAAATGCAATGCAATGTATATCACATCATGCTTTGCTCCTTGGAATGTGAATAAATGAACTGGCCAGTGTCCAAATTGAGTCATGACTATTTTGGATGAATCAATGTGACTTGTTAGCACCTCGTCAATACATTGTTTCTAACTTATTCACAAGTGACAAAGGAGTTGAGGAAATAACAACTAGAAGGGTAAAATGGTAATTTTATAAATCCCATCTAGTTGATGATATTCATGAAGGGTAAACATAGATAATATTCAATGGATCCACTCATCACAATTAAGTAGAATTTTGAGTAGAAAATATATTCATTTGAACCGAGAGATATTCAATGTCAACTCTTTAGTGGAGTCAGTTGACATTAAGCTAGAACTTGGAAAAGGTTTGTGAACTTTTGAGTCTAAGTATGCTAGCTCAAGCTTTATTCATTTGGATCCATGAGGTCACTACCACAAGTCATTAGAGTAGGATTTGTTAAACTAGTAACTAAGTCAAAACAAGTCAAGTGTAGAACTAGACAAATTTTACGAAGATTGTTTAAAGGGTAATTTTGTCCATTAGGACATAAGATGGTATAAATGTCAAAATAAGATTTTGGACATTGTCATATGATGACAATCTGAATTAATCCACACAGCCATGAATAGGATTTGGGCCTTGAGGATTGAATTTCATTTTATGGAATTTTATGTGAAAATTCTACATGGGCTTTTCTTGTATTGTCTCGAACAAATAAAAAAACATCTAGAAGCATGTTCTAGATGATATTTTCATGGCCTCCATCAAAAGAAAGAGAGAAATTATTTTGTGCATTGATGTATGAAGATACTTGCCAAAAAGGAAAAGAGGAAACAAATTTATAGCACATGCTATAAGATATTGGATGGCCAAAGAAAAAGAGAAAAATTGAAAAAAAATTCCAGCCATGGTATTATTGTGATAGGAACGGGAAATAAAGATTGTACTCATGAATATGTGATATTCAATAGAAAAGAGTAAACTACCTCTAGCCTTGGCCGCCCACTTCTCTCTCCCTCTCTTCTTCTTGCTCTTTTGTTTTTGCACCTAGGTCTTCATTAGACCTAGCATTTTGTATTAGCTCTTTGGCTCTAAGACTAGTTCTTGAGTCTTTGTGTTTAGTAGTGTCCACACACTAAATCCTTTCTAAACTCGAAGACTCTGGTGGTAGAAAATATCGTGGTTACTCGGATTCAAGAAGACGTGAAGAAGACAAGCTAAGTGGGGAGACGAGCGATTCAATCTTTCCAAAAGTTTCTCAACGCTCAAGCTTCAAGCAAGGTTGGTATCGAGTGAAAACTCATTAAAGTTTATTATTTTAGATTACATGTTCATGCACTTTGTCTAAGTAGTAAAATAGTTTTATATGTTTTAAAGAATTTTTTATATTCCACCGCTTGCTAGAAGCGATAAATTATTCTTAATCCTAGATCTATTCCAACACAGCGTTCTTATCCGAGAAGACCGAGGCGAGCAAAGGCCGATATTTTACATTAGCAAAATACTCGAAGGACCGGAATCCATGTATCATGTTACCGAGAAGCTAGCCCTGGCCATTGTGACTTGGGCTCGAAAGCTAAGGCCATATTTTCAATCTCATACAATCCTAGTAATGACCAGCCAACCGCTACGATATATACTACACAACCCTTACCAGTCGGGAAGACTAATGAAATGGGCAATAGAATTAAGCGAGTACAACATACAGACTTGCGCCAAATCAGAGGTCCTAGCTGATTTCATCATCGAGATCTCCACTAACTCCAGCGAGCAAGAAACCGATGGTAAATGGATGCTAAAGGTTGACAGAGCTTCATCCTCTCACGGATCCGAGATAGAAATACACCTAAATTCACCCACCGGGGAGGTGATGGAACAATTTTTCCGCTTGAACTTCAATACATCGAACAACGAGTCGAAATACGAAGCCCTTATCCCTGGCCTCGAACTTGCCAAAGGAATAGGAGCACAACGAATAGCAGCATTGTGTGATTCCTAGCTCGTGGTAAACCAATATAGCAAAGCGTTCAACACGAAGAACAAACGAATGGAGGCATACTTGAAGGTGGTACGCAATCTCTCGAAGTAGTTTGAAAGCTTTGAGCTTGAATACATTCCTAGAAGCAAGAACTCTTCAGCCGACCTCTAGCAGCTTTGGCCTCAACTTTAGACCCCGAAATGAAAAGAATAATTCCCGTAGAAATGATAAAAAAACCCAGCATCTCGATGGACATAAACACAATCACAGTCGAAGAGCCGGATTTGAGAACATAAGTCACTCAATACATCAGGGACGAAGACAATCAATATGCATGAAAAATAAAAAAAATCAGCTCGAGATACTACTTGATAAACGAAACGCTCTACAAGATTAGCATCTCAGGACCATATCATGCCTTAGAAGGTCAGAAGCCAAAGTTGTCTTGAGCGAAATACAAGACGGACAATACGGCAACCACTCAAGATTTTCGTTAATCAAAGCAACGATATTTCCGACCCACAATGCTCGTTGACGCACATTCATATACCTTGAAATGCTATAAATGCCAGCGGTACACGAACACAATTCACCAACTAGCAGAAGAGCTCTACTCTATCTTGCCACCTTAATCCTTCATGAAATAGTCTATGGACATCGTAGGCCCGTTTCCTCCTGCTCCAAGAGCGAGAAGATTCCTGCTCGTTCTAACAGATTACTTTTCAAAATTGGTAGAGGCCAAAGCCTTGGCAAACATCAAAAACATCCACGTCGAATGATTCTTTTGGAAGCAAATAATTTGCCGTCACGGACCACCAAAGGAAATCAGCATTGATAACGGCTCGTATTTTATCTATGCTTGATTCAAGAAATTCTTCTTCGACTTGAAAAAGCAGGCTAAGCAAGTCTACTCCTCGATACCCACAGGGAAACAGACAAGCCGAAGCAACGAAAAAAATAAGTGTCGCATCACTAAAAAAAGGCTCGAAGGAAAGAAGGGGGTTGGGGAGACAAACTTCCCGGAGTCCTATGGTGATATGAAACAACTTCATGAACTACGACAGGAGAAAAACCCTTCTCGGTTGTTTGCGAAGATAACGAAGTGCCAAAAATCAGGAAGGAATTCACAGGGGATAACGAAGATATAAACTCCGAAATAATATAACACGAGTTGGATTCCATTGAGGAAAGAAGAGATCGAGCTCGCGTTCGGGCATAAAATTACCAGTAAGCAGATGCTCAATACTACAACACAAAAGTCATAATCTGAAAATTTGCAAGTGGACAACTTTTAGTAAGAACAGTTTTCCAGAACACTGCAGAGGAAAATGAAGGAAAACTAGGAGCAAACTAGGAAAGAAGTTACAAGCTTTCTAAGATAGTCAGACCAGAAGTTCACGAACTCGACACCGTAAAATGAAAACCAGTACTAAGATCATGAAACATACTACACTTGAAAATATACCATTGTTGATCATTAACAAATAATCTTGATTTTAGAAGCGATAATTTTATTTTAGAAGCGCCATGTTGCTTCACGATCAATCACCGAGCGCTGTCTTTCAAAATTGAAAATTTTAATTGAAAATTTTTATATTAGAAGAGACAATTGTCGCTTCTAAATGTTTTTTCCACTTTTTATTTCGCAAAACCTTTACGAAAAATTAAGCGGGTCAATTTTTTCCATTTTTAATTTTGGTGGAACTTTTAGAAGGGAATTGTAGCTTCTAAAAGTTATACGATTAAAAAAATCCAATTCTTTAAATTTTTACTCGAACAAATAAGAAAAACGAGAATAAGAAAAAGAAAGAAAGAAAGGCTGAGATGGAGAGAGAGAGAGAGAGAGAGAGAGAGAGAGAGAGAGAGAGAGAGAGAGAGAGAGAGAGTTGTGCGACGGAGAAGAAGACCGAAGAAGAATAATTCTGACCAGATTTAACTCCATCCAAGGTAGGATTACGATTTCCTTCCTCCTCATCTTCTGAATTTTTTAGGGAAATATTTAGTATTTTTCTATTTCAAGTTGAATTTCTGAGATTGAGATGGTTGAATCTTGTTTGGCTTAAATTTAGGTCAAAGATCTGAAACCCAAATTCTAGGTCAAATGTCTTTGATTTTCTTCTGAATTCTGCGTTTTTAAGCAAACAATGTCACTTTTTTTAATGGGCATAACCGGAGCTTGTCCTCTTTGTTTTGAGGGTAATTTAGCAAAATAGCCAAATCAAACCTTTAACATTGCTAAATAGCCAAGGTTTTGTAAATACTAAGTAAATAGCCAGATATCATTTAAGACACTTCTACATTTACTAAAAAGCTCAGGCATTTCCCGCCCATAAGCACACGGTTTACATAATAAAAAAAAGAAAAAAAAGAGGTAACGTGTAAACGAGAATCAAGGAAGTAATAACTGCAAATTAATTACCGATTATCTCTCCACCAATATTCAATCTGCCATTAAGAAAAAATCTCTGTTAATGTATGGGAAAAACCATTGTGAATGCGTTTAGAATTTTGGGTGTTTGGACGTTAGAATGAAAAAATAGGTGTTGACATATTTTGCAGTAAATATTGGGCAGTTTAAATTTTTGTCGTGTGTAAATCTTTATTTACACATATTTACACCGAGTATGTCAATCCTTGGATTTTACAACAATGTATGGTTGTTAATATCTGTAGTAAATGTGTGTAAATATTAAGTACTATTATATTTGGTTATCTGGAAGTGTTTATTTACGCATATTTACTGCATAAGTTGTCATAACCTTAACTTATTTACATATATTTAAATAATAAACGATACAATATATTTCTGGCCGAAAATATCAGAAATAATCTATAAAAAGAAACAACTAAATTACAACTTCCACGTCCATTTAGTTCCAAAAATAAAGGGAATCATAAATTGACTAAATCATGTTCACACTTATATCAGGAAAACAATTCAAAAAATTTCGGGAAAAAATTTAAACCGAAAATTCAAATATGTAATTCAAAATTCAAACGCACATGGGTATTTTCGGAAATAAAAAAACCTATTATTGGACCACGTCATCGGCATGGCTATTTACTTAGTATTTACAAAACCTTGGTTAAATAGCAAATCATAAGGTTTGATTTGACTATTTTGCTAATTTTTTGTTGTTTTGAGGTAAGGAAGACCTTGAAATTCTTTTTCTAATCCGAATTCAATCAATTAAAATAAAACAAAATGAACCTCGCTCAGAAAGGGAAGAGCGACGAAGAAGAAAAAGAGAAAAGAAAGAAATGGACGAGAGAGACAGAGCGAGGAGAGATCCTATGGTCCTTTTGAAATGCACCGGCAAAGGTCGAGAAGGTCAGGGATTGGTTCGTAAGTCCTTTTGATTCACTCTGTTCTATCTTCATCTTTTAAGTAGCTGAGATTTCATTGTGAGGATTTATGTTTTTTGTTGTATTTGACTTGTGACTAGTAAGAATTTATAATTGATCATTACCTACACATAGCTTCCATTTTTTTTTTCTCATTTCCAAAATTAATTTGATTGACATCAGACCGTGTTTTTTAAGTTACTTGACAGTTTTTACTAGTGTTATTGTGTCACTGTTTTTTTCTTCATTTATTTGCCAACAGTTTCATATGTATTAGAATGGATGTGATTTTGACTCTGATCGTGGTGGCCGTTGGCGACCCGAACGTTGGGAAGTCAGCTTTGATCAACTCGATCCATCAGATTGCAAGATCTCGCTTTCCTAGTAACATTTCTTTACTTCTTCTTCTTCTTCTAACGAATTATTTACTATCACATATCTATTTGAAACTCTCTTAAATTTGTGTGTTTCTCTCAAAATATGATTGCACTGGGTTAAGTGGGTTTGTAAACAATTTATTTTATTTTTTTTCAGGTCTTAGTTTAATAGGATTTTTTTTTTTTTGCTACTATGCTCTTGTTTAAATGGAATGAAAGGCAAACCTAAAAGCATTTTGTCGCTATTAGAAGGAAATGGAAATACCATTTCCAACAAGCCACATTTCATTGCTTATTGGAAATGGTATTTCCATTAGGTAAATTGGTGTCTTCGATTGCATATTGGAAGTGGAATTTTCGTTTAGCTTAATGTAAATATGGATTTCCGTTAACTTCCAATAAGCAATTAAAAAATTAAAAAAAAAATTAAATTTAAATAGTAAATGAAAGGGACTAAACTGTTAAATTTTTTAAAAAAGGTACTAATATGTAAATTGAATTTCATCTTATTAATAATTTAACTTAACTATATAAAAAAATTAGAATACAAACTTAAATATAAAAAAAAAACATTATAAACTGAATTATAGGAAAAAAAAATTAAAATACAAACTTCAGTTTTTAAAATTAAGTAGAATACAAACTTAAGTATATAATAAAATTTTATAAACTTAACTATATATAAATAAAATTAGAAAACAAACTTAATTATATATTTGTGGAGTATTTGAGAGTTTGATAGAGAAGAAAGTTTGATTTGTGAATAAAATGGTAAGAAATGGGATGTATTTATAAGATAAATAAATAAATAAATGGGTTAAAAAAAATATGCAGACTTCTCCTTCATCTCCAACGGTAGGAAAGCCTTCCTCTCCTTCCGTCACACGCTTGCCACTTCCAATAGGTATTGGAAATCCTCTGCCGATTTCCATCCTTATTGGTACTTGGAATTTCCGCGAGGCAAAAATAAGCCACGGAAGAATTTCCTTCCATTTAATTCCGTCTGAATGCTCACCTTGAGCTCATGGTATGTAGTATTTAAATTAATGACGAATCTAAGATGATTCTTATGCATTTATTTATGTAATGAAATTATTGGCTAATTGGCCTTAAGAGCGAGTATTGTTATACAGTGTTGTTCTGTTTTTATTCTGCAGAAAAAATTGGAAATTGACATTGTACTCTAACCAAGCGAGGATATAGAGATCACTATTTCCAAAACTTTCGCGCGATAATTTTAACTTTGACAATGTAGAAGCGGCATTAAAGGCGACATAGTTTTAGAAGCGATCATTTAGAAACGACTTTAAAAGGTCAAGTAAAGCGACTTTTTGAGCTTTACAAACGAGTTTTGTCACATCTAAAGACCTTTATGTGATAGTGAGGAGATGTGCAGTTTTTGGCCAACACATCATTCAAGTTAATGAAGAAAGGCTAGTATGCAAAAATACGATTGCAAGAATTTAAGATGTTGCAAGTGTATTGTTTTGTGCCAAGACAGGTTATTTTTTATTTAGCCTTTGTTTGTTTAATGTCAATAGCCAATTAGAATTTATTGATCTGTTAATTCTCAAAGTTTTATTTAGTAATTTATTTTGTAAATTCATGGATGTAAAAATATTATGGGTAATGTAGCAACGTAGCCAATTTCAAACATGAATTTAAGGATGTAACCAACGTTTGGTAAATTTTGCAATCTAGTCATTTACAGAAATAAACGGTTGGAAAATATCGATTAATCCTTATGTGACATAGATCATAGAAACCAAAAGCCAACGTTTCAGCCAGTCAAAACTATTCGCGTGTAAAATAAATTGAAATTAACCAAAAAAAAAAAACTTGATATCGCATCTAATTGGACTACAAAAAAGAGAAGAAAATACTATGGAGCTGAAAGTTTATCTTCTAACGTCTGATATCGCGTGTAGAATAAACGAAAATTAACATAAATTAACCCAAAAAAATAAAAGTTAATATAGTAATTTGTTAAATGACTAATTAAATCACATCATCATTTGTGGCTACATTTGAAACTGAAATGAAACGTTGGCTAGATTGCAATACCAACGTTTCAAGTGACTTAATCCGGGTAATTTTTCAAATTTAATAGCATTTAATTGTCATCAAATATTAACAAATCTAATATTTGATGACTTGGCATACAAGAGAAAATATGTGCAAACAATATGCATTTGATGGCAACTATGTCAATAATTCGTGTCATCTGTGAACCTGTAATCTTTGTCATTTTTGACACGTATGTTAACAAATTGTGTCATGTGTTGACATATATTTCAACAATGAAACGATTTGTCTCATATATGTCATACAAACTCATTTTCTTTTTCACATATACGAGACTTGGAGAAAAAAATATTAGGGAAAAAAAAAAGTAAAGAAAAATAAAGAAGGTAAAAATGGATACAAAATCTCTCCTTTTTTTACTAATAGAATTAGCCAAATTAGCATTTTGATTGATTATGGGAAACTGATTATCAAATGGTAATAGATTCGTCCATTTTCCATAAATAAATTAAATAACAGTTTAGGGTTAGGTTTGAAAAAAGGAGTTTTCCAAAACTAGGAGTAAAAAAAATGCAAATGACTTTTTTGGACTTTTTTTTAAAAGGTCACAAATAGAACCTCTGACATTTTTTTCATTTATGTAATTACCATTATATCCTTATTCATTTACTTTTTGTAAATATCAATGTCTCATGGACCCCACTCACCTACCCCCCTCTCTCTCTATTTTTTGTCCTTATATGTTATAATAAAGTACACATAAATAATTAATAAAATAAACACATTTTTTTATCACGAAATTCTGAGAATTCTGAGAATTCGTAACGTATTTATCACGAAAAATGGGAATTCGTGACCTTTATGTCACGAAAAAATTAGAATTTTGTGACACTTTGATGGAATTTAATGATAAAACTCTTGTTTATTTAATTAAATACAGCGTAGATGACCAATGGTTATTATAAATATAAAAATACAAATTTGAAAATAATAAAGTACAAACATAAATAATTAATAAAATAGATACATTTTTTTATAAAATTAGTTTTTAATAAATAATTAATAAAATAGACACATTTTTTATTTTTTAAAATAATTTTGTGTTAATTTTCATGAAAATAATAAAGTACTAACATAAATAATTAATAAAATAGACACATTTTTTATTTTAAGAAATTAGTTCGATTTAATTTCCATGAAAATAATAAAGTGCACAAATAAATGATTAATAAACCAGACAAATTTTTTTTATTTTTGTGAAATTAGTTCGATTTAATTTCCATGAAAATAATAAGAGATTTGTTAGTACCTAGCCTTTTAATAAGAGTAACATTAAAATAATAGCCAAACTATTAATTAATTTAGGGAAGTAGCCAATATTGATTAGAATTCCGAAAATGTCCTTCCCTTTCTTTTATCTGATACGAAACAAGGACCAAACCAAAATGAAAAAGCGAGATCCAACGAAACCAGATCTGAACCCTAGCTTCGAACTCTCCGGCCACATTCCAGGAGCTGCAATGATGTCTTCGTTCTCCATCGTTCCGGCCGGACACGGATCGCACCATCGCTGGAGCTGCAATGACGATTCTCCTCCCATCGCAAGCTTTTGTCCTCGTCCGCTGCGTCCATCTTCCTCCGCCACTCCGCCGCCAGAGCCGCCGCCGTTTCCCTCGTCGCTCTGACGGCGCTCGCTCCGACCGCCGTCGAAACCTCCAGCAACAGAACGCAGCTCCGACGAACACTGCTCAGCAACAGAGCACAGCTTCATCGATCCGATCCGCTGGCACGGCCGATCTCGGAAACGCTGCCGTGATCGACGTGGCACATCTCAGAATTTCCGTGAACAGTGATCCATCCAATCCAACCGCCGCTCTCTGCCGAAGTTGCGCCGGCGTCTTCACGTTCAGATCTCTCTGCGTCGCCGAACCGACGATTCGAAGGCTCGATTCACTGACGACATTGAATGCTTTGATGATGATTGTGTCGTTGTCATTCGACTGGGGATTATTCGGTAGTGGAATTGCTACTGAAGCATTGCGTTGATTGGATTGATTTCGGGATTTGGAGTTCTCGAGTTTTGAATTTGTAGATGAATGGTGTTGTTGTTGATGTTTAAAACTCTTCTTATGATGGTGTTTTTATTTTTGTTTGGTTTCTTGCGATCTCTGTAGCTGTGTTTGTTTTAGCTCTTTCTTGAAGAGTTGGTTGGTTTCATTCGTTCAACTCTTTTTCCCCACCTTGAGTAAAAATCTTTTTTTTTTTTTTTTTTTTTTTTTTTTTTTTTTTAACAGCAAATTTTGTATTATCACTATTAAAAAATATATTAAGTAACAGAAATAAGTATCTACTATAAAGGACCAGCTTGTTGAACTCCGAGTCTAAATAAATCGGATTTACTGTTATATTTACCATAGAAACGAATGATTTACGCAATGGTTAATATGATTTACTGTCGGATTTGTAGTCCTCGATTGTTCTCGGAAATATAGTAAATCGTATTTACTGTTAGATTAACTAGTCATATTTACCATAGAAACGAATGATTTACTCAATGGTTAATATGATTTACTGTCGGATTGTTAGTCCTCGATTGTTCACGGAAATAATTAGTAAATCATATTTACTTTTAGATTAACCAAGTCCTCATCTCGGATACTTTTCCTGTTAGATTAACTACAAAATGTTACGGTAAATAAAATTTACTTTTGTTCTTGTTACGGTAAATAATATTTACTGTTGTTCTTATTACGGTAAATAAAATTTATTGTTTTTTTGTTATGGTAAATAATATTTACTATTGTTCTTGTTACGGTAAATAAGATTTACTATTATTCTTGTTACGACAAATAAGATTTAATATAGTTTTTGTTATTGTTAATTAGATTTACTAATTTTTTTGTTATAGATAATATTATTTACTATGATAGTTAATAATATTGACCTAAGGGTATAATTGGAATATTGGAATGTTGTCATGATAAATTGGCTATTTTCCTAAATATGTTAATAGTTTGGCTATAATTTTAAAGTAGGGGTGTCATTTTGGCTAGTTCTTTAGCCGGCCCAAATAATAATGTGTCTTGTATTGTGAGGTGTGGTTGACATACATTTATCATTTCAAATTAATGGGAGAAAGTGTCAAGTAGTCTAAAACAAATGAACATAGGTAAATGAGATTTACTGTCATGTCGTCTGGCATGTCGTCTTCCCCTCCAACTTCTCCTTAATGTGGGGATTTATTGATAACACATGTTTTAGCGTTGTTAGTCCTCCAAATAAACTCATTTAACAGTCTAGAAGCAAGTTTATGAGGAACAAACGAGATCAAAAGAGCAAAAGAGAGCATGTTTCACGTAATTGAATGAGAATTCGTGACGTCTTTGTCACGAAAAAAAGGAAATTCGTGACTTTTATGTCACGAAAAATAGGAATTTCGTGACTTCTACGTCACAATTTCATCATTTCAAATGGGAAAAGAATGTCAAGTAGTCCAAACATATGAACATAGGTTAATGAGGTTTAACGTCATGCCGTTTTCCCAACTACCCTTATCCTTAATATGGGAATTTAGTGATAACTCATGTATTAGCGTTGTTTGTCCTCTAAATCAACTCATTTAACAGTCTAGAAGCAAATTTAGGAGGACCAAACGAGATCAAAGGAGCGAAAGAGAGCATGTTTCACGTAATTGACTCGGACTTCGTGACTTCTTTATCACGAAATTTCGGGAATTCGTGACATCTTTGTCACGAAAAAATGGGAACTCGTGACTTCTATGTCACGAAAAATTGAAATTTCGTGACTTATTTGTAACGAAAAATGGGGATTTCGTGACTTATTTGTCACGAAAAATGAGGATTTCGTGACTTTCCTGTCACGAAACAAAACTCTTCAAGTCACGAAACAGTACGTTATCATGACATACCAGTCACGAATGAGATACTTTGATAGAATTTAACGATAAATCTCTTGTTTATTTCATTAAATACGTCGTAGGGGACCAATAGTTATTATATATAAACAAATTTTTTTTTTTGAAAAAATACATGGTAAGTCAAGCCCTACTTACCTAGAGGATCTTGAGGAAAGAATGTGTCTTGTACTGTGAAGTGTTGTTGACATACATTAATTTGTACAATTTCATCATTTCAAATGGGAAAAGAATGTCAAGTAGTCCAAACATATGAACATAGGTTAATGAGGTTTAACGTCATGCCGTTTTCCCAACTACCCTTATCCTTAATGTGGGAATTTATTGATAACTCATGTATTAGCGTTGTTTGTCCTCCAAATCAACTCATTTAACAGTCTAGAAGCAAATTTAGGAGGACCAAACGAGATCAAAGGAGCGAAAGAGAGCATGTTTCACGTAATTGACTCGGACTTCATGACTTCTTTGTCATGAAATTTCGGGAATTCGTGACATCTTTGTCACGAAAAAATGGGAACTCGTGACTTCTATGTCACGAAAAATTGAAATTTCGTGACTTATTTGTCACGAAAAATGGGGTTTTCGTGACTTATTTGTCACGAAAAATGAGGATTTCGTGACTTTCCTGTCACGAAACAAAACTCTTCAAGTCACGAAACAGTACGTTATCGTGACATACCAGTCACGAATGAGATACTTTGATAGAATTTAATGATAAATCTCTTGTTTATTTCATTAAATACGTCGTAGGGGACCAATGGTTATTATATATAAACAATTTTTTTTTTTTGAAAAAATACATGGTAAGTCAAGCCCTACTTACCTAGAGGATCTTGAGGAAAGAATGTGTCTTGTACTGTGAAGTGTTGTTGACATACATTAATTTGTACAATTTCATCATTTCAAATGGGAAAAGAATGTCAAGTAGTCCAAATATATGAACATAGGTTAATGAGGTTTAACGTCATGCCGTTTTCCCAACTACCCTTATCCTTAATGTGGGAATTTATTGATAACTCATGTATTAGCGTTGTTTGTCCTCCAAATCAACTCATTTAACAGTCTAGAAGCAAATTTAGGAGGACCAAACGAGATCAAAGGAGCGAAAGAGAGCATGTTTCACGTAATTGACTCGGACTTCGTGACTTCTTTGTCACGAAATTTCGGGAATTCGTGACATCTTTGTCACGAAAAAATGGGAACTCGTGACTTCTATGTCACGAAAAATTGAAATTTCGTGACTTATTTGTAACGAAAAATGGAGATTTCGTGACTTATTTGTCACGAAAAATGAGGATTTCGTGACTTTCCTGTCACGAAACAAAACTCTTCAAGTCACGAGATCATTTAACATCTTTGTCACGAAAAAATGGGAATTTGTGACTTTTATGTCAAGAAAAATTGGAATTTTGTGATTTCTATGTCACGAAAAATTGAGATTTCGTGATTTATTTGTCAGGAAAAAAGGGGATTTCGTGACTTATTTGTCACGAAAAATGGAAATTTCGTGACTTTCATGTCACTAAAAATGGGATACTTTGATGAAATTTAATGAGAAATCTCTCCTTTATTTTATTAAATACGTATTAGGTGACCAATGGTTGTTATAAATACATACATTCATTTGTCTCATTTCATCATTTCAAATTAATGGGACAAAGTGTCAAGTAATCTAAAACAAATGAACATAGGTGAATGATTGTTAATGTGGGGATTTATTGATAACACATGTATTATGATTGTTAGTCCTCCCAAATCCACTCATTTAACAGTTTAGAAGCAAGTTTATGAGGACCAAACGAGATCAAAGGATCGAAAGAGAGCATGTTTCACGTAATTGGCTCAGATTTCGTGATTTCTCTGTCACGAAATTCTGTGATTTCGTGACGTATTTGTCACTAAAAAATGGGAATTCGTGACTTTTATGTCACGAAAAATTGGGATTTCGTGACTTATCTGTCACAAAACAAAACTCTTCACGTCACGAAACAGTACGTTTTCATAACGTACCAAAATCTGAATCCAGAAAAAAAAGGAAGGATAATTAATGCTCACCTAATGAAATTGCTAAGCAAGGATTTCCAAACACGTTGAATCGTCTTGTATTGTATCCATCCATAAATACCTTTAATTTCTTTATATATAATAAAATTAATTACCAAGAACAACCGTCGTCAAATCAATGTTAGCATAGCAGGAGGAATCCATTGCACACTTGTTAAAAAGAGCGCAAGTCGCTGCTGCATAACAGAGGCTCTGCGTATCGAGCATAGAAAATACCAACACATCGCCACCCAAACTAAAATAGTGAAAAAGAGACGTCAAACTTTTGTAATCAAAATTCAATTGGTAATAGTGCCCTGCAAAATAAATAAAAACAATCAAGCCTCGCTCTTGATCTAGGAGATGCTATACGCACAGCAATCCAAACGAAACATCAATAACCAAAGAAGCGAAATCCAGACACAAATCCATATCCACATATATTAATCACTATCCCAATCAGAACAGCCACAATCAACCAAAATACATTTCCATTTCCACTTCCACTTCACCGAAAACCTAAAGAAAACAGACCTTAGATGGTGAGGTCGGGAGGGAGAGCCCAAGCAAACGAGTTATGCATCGAGGCTCGCTTCCGAGCGGAGCGATTTCCGGCATCGAGAAACGCCGATCCGAGACGGAGCGCTCGGTCGACGAGCAGAGCCTGGTCGGCGTCGGAGGTCCGGGACTCGAGAAGCGCGTCGAAGGAGAGATCGACCGAGGACGAGTCGGAGAAGCGGAGGAGCGAGTCGAGGAGGTCGGCGAGGTGATCGGCGTGGCCGCCGGAGAGGCCGTTGGGGTTGGGTACCCTAGGGTTTTGGGAGGGGCAAGGTCGCTTCGCCATGGACGATGGGCTGTAAAGAAGAGCGTCCATATCTCGCCTTTCATTTCCTCTCAAGTCTCCACTTCGTAAATTCCTAAAAAACAAAAATAAAATAAACAGTCTCTCTTCCACTGCGTAGTTGGGTGGGTTCACGCAAACACACAACAGACATAGATAGATACAGTCATATATATATATATATATATATATATATATATATATATATATGTATGGCGTTGTGGTCGTGGTACTCGTCGGTGAAGGTGGGTCAGGAAGAGTTCAACACGTTCCACGCCGCAGCTCGGACTCCTCTCCAACCTCACCACCTTCGGCGCCGCCGCCACGGGGCTCTCCGGCGAAATACCGTCAATGTTCGGAAACCTCGTGAGCCTCCAAATCCTTGCTATTTACGACACCGAGATCTCCTGTTTGATTCCATTAGAATTTCGCAACAACTTCGGTGATTTTTTTCCCAAGTTCTTCTCAAAAAGACAAATTATTGGATTTGTACGTGCCTTCCATAAAAAGATCAAAGAAGAAGAGGAGAAAAATGGTGGAGAAAAAGGAAGTGAATTAGCCAGAATAAAAAGAAAAAAAATATATTAAATAAAATATAATGAATTGTAATTAAAAAATAAAGGTAAGGGTAAAATTGTAATTACATAATTTATTTTAAATTCATAAGTACCATTTGTGACCTTTTGAAAAAAAGTCCAAAAAAGTCAAAACACTTTTTTTTACTCCTATTTAAGGCAATTTCCCTTTGAAAAAAAGGTGTTTCAACAACGAGACCCTATCAACAACATAAATGACATTGTTTTGAAACAAATATATAGGCCCAGGGAAGAAGAGGCCCAAATTTGACTCCTAGTCATAAAAACGACATTGTTTCGTGTCTAGATCTTTTCTGTGAGATTTTTCTTGCCCTGGTGCTCCCTTGAGTATCCCTTTCCTTTTTCTTTACGCTGGTGATTCTTAAAACTCGTCGCGCTACATAACACAAGGCACGACTTCATAGTTTGGAATTAATTTTAGCTTTAGGTCCTTTGAATTTCTTGTTTTTTTACTTGTCTTTGAGTTTTTATACTTGTCGTGTAATTCCAAGTAACAGGCTCTTGACTGAACATGAACAGTAATTCCTCCCTCTCTCTCTCTCTCTCTCCTTACATTTCTTCGCCATGGCCGATTGATTTTTCCATTTGGTCTTGCAAGCAAAGCTTTTGTTATATCTCAACTATAGAAAAGACTGAAAGAAAGTTCTCCAGTGTGTGTTCCGATTTGGTGCTTCGACTGGAATTTGAACACTTCTTTCTATTAGTGGTTTTTTATTTCCGTCTGAACTCGGGATGGATGTATGATATATGTAGGCGCTTTAAATGATTGAGTGAGATTGTCTTCCTATCAATGTTCTGGTGACGAACTGTACTGATCTCCACGTGCTTAATTCGATCATGATGTCGAATTTTTTTTTTTTTTTTTTGCTATTAGCATTATCTGGATAGAAAATGAAGTACCAATCATAAATGTCGGAGAGGATAGATGAACAAATTTGAACTATAACAAATATAGATGGAACATAAAAAAAATTCTCGAATATCCAAATCATATTTACACTTTCGATCTATATATATATATATATGAGCACATGTTCGTAAAGATAAGATCAAATTCAAAAACCGGCTAAGATCGGGTATTAACCTCTTGAACTGTTCTCTTTCGGATGATGATGAGTCGTTCGGTGCAAGATCAAATTCGTCCCGTGTTTTTTTTTTTCTTCGAAACGATCTGCAAGAAACGAATTGAACGGCCAATCGTGAGAATTAAGGTTATAATCTCAAAGCATATGTCTTAAAATTCGAGTGTGGCTTAACAAACTCAAGAACAAAGCATGAAATTTAACTATGGTCATTCGCACTAAAATAAATGGCTAGGCTCCTATTTATAGTAGGATATATGTTAATCTTTAAGAGTTAAAAAAAATATAAAAAATAAAAAAAAAATTAAAAGTTTCCTCATTGGAGGCTCAAAAAATACACTTATGCCAAATGTCACACTCATAAGTGAGACACAATAGATCCGCGAGGAGATGAGATTCACGTCAGTAGAGTCCAACGTTCATTAAGTTAGCTTTAAGGTGAAAAACCAATAGCAATGATATCTATCCCAAACGCTTCGACTATTTTATCCGATCAAAATCTATGTAAATTCAAAATCAAATCTAATTTGAAATTCTGATTAGTCACAAAGGCAAGATGTCGCACACAATGCGTTGACAATGTGTCCGACAACTTGCTTGAATACAGATAATGGATAATCAACAAACAGTGCGACAAATAAACGACACACAATATGGTTACCCAGTTCGGTGCAACATCACCTACGTCTGGGGGCACTCTGTCAGTGGAAAGGATTTCACTATATAGTAGTCAATAATACAAGCAAGGTCTTATATGATTACAACACAAAATAACACCCTAGAGACTATTACCACGAGTGAATACCTAGACCAGGGACTCCCCCTGAATTTGAGATCCTCCTCAATTCCACTCTTCGAGCAAACGCCTATGCTCGGTCGACTTCAGTCTTCAACGCACGTGAAACTTCAATCACGTCAACACAGAACCCAAATCTCACAAACACTCAATCTTATGGAATAGTGTTTGAGGAATTACACCGCTCTTATCAATACACAAAGCCTCCCAATCTGCCGGTCTTGCACGTCTAGGAGCTCTAAGTATGTTGATAAAGCGTCAAAGCTGCTAAGGGGAAGCGCATGGCTTTTATAGCAGCTGTACAATTACCTGGAAGTGTATCTAGGGTTTCCTTACCCATTCTCGCAAGAATATCACGCAGTAAAGTCACCAGCGAGGCAATCTGGCAAAACCGAAAACTTGCCAGAAATACTGTCTGCGCACAGGAGGAAGGATGTCTTACCAGAAGCTGGAGCATGAAGACCGACATCTTTCCATACAACTTGCACTAAAAAATAAAGCCAACATATAACGTAACAACAATCTCCCCCTTTGGCTATTTTTTAGGCAAGCACTTCCAAAGCAGTTCTCAAACAAGCGTCATGACCAGAAAAATAGCGTCAAAATAAATGACCGCGTGCCAAAATAAATGACCCTCATGACGCCTCTTCCCCTGATTGCCTCAAAAACATACCAAAGGCAAGGATCGACCAAGACAGAGTGAGGAAAATAACAGCCGAAGAGGAGAGCAGAGGCTTATCACCAAGAGAAGCCAAGGAATGTATCAACCAGAGCATCAACAACTAAAGGTGACCAAATATTCAGAAAGTACAGACCAAATAAAGAGAGACTCAAGAAAGTAGGAGTCCCGCCAGAACCTTCATTATCGTCATCTTCATCTTCCTCTTCACCACTATCGACCACATCTTCTTCCTCATCCTCATCTTGAACTATCTTATCTTCATCTTTTGGAGCAAGCTGAGCAGTCTGTGCCGGCTGTGAGGTAGAAGCACCATTAGTACAAGAAAAAGAGGTCATCACCTTAAAAGGACCCTCACAAGTAGCTTTCCGACGAGTAGAAGTCTTAGTGATCTCTTTGAGAGCAGAGACTTCCTGAATAAGAGCCTTGAGGATGTCACTCTGCACAATCTCAAAAAAAACAACAACCTTCAAAGATTCAACGGCGGCGAAAAAAGTAGCGACAGAAGGCCTGACAAGATCACGAGCATGTTTCCATTCAACCAGCTGATAAAAGAGACATGCCAAATCAGCCTCGATGCTAGAGCCATGAGAGAAAGGGGCCTAATTTGCAACACCAATCCTATGTAGTACGGAGAACTTGGCAGAGCGATCTAGGAAACCTTTCTTTGGCCGAGACTTCTTCTCATCATTAGAGAGCTCTTTGGCCACAACATCCATGGAAGGTAGACGATCAGCAATAATAATCCTCCCACGACTCAAGAAGTCATTGATCACATAGAGAGAGACACCAAAGCAGTGCTCACGCACAAAAACCTTTCTGAACTCTGGAAAATGCGGTTGATCAATAGAGGCACACAGGTTCATAACAAACTCCTTCACCAACTTGGAATAGTAAGGACCAATATCTATAACAGTCTTTTGCAACTGTGCACCATTCAGAAGCTCCATAATCACATCAATCTTCAAAGTCTCTTTAGAAAGCTCTTTCACAATCCTATGAAACACATACCTCCACTTCCTCATACGATCTTCTTCGTGGAAGGAGACCTTGTCCAGATGGGCAGGAGGAACACCCTTAGGAAACTTTTGGCCTCCAACAGATCTTTTATTAGCCAAGGACAAACTCTCAGGACGAGCTACCTCTCATTCTTCCTCAATGTCGTCCAGGAAGTTAGTGACTTCTTCCTCAACATTCCTCTGTCTCAGCTTCTTCTAGTTCAAAACCCTTCTTCTCAAGCTTGCTTTTCTTCTTCTTCTCAGGAGTCTTGGTCTTCACAAACTCATTCTATGTCACAGGACCTTTTTCCTATAGAGCCTTCTTCCCAACACGCTTCTTCTTCTTCTTCTTCTTCTTCTTCTTCTTCTTCTTCTTCTTCTTCTTCTTCTTCTTTGACAGAAGAGTAGCAATACATACATCATTATCATGCTGAGCTTTCTTCTTCGGAGAGATAAGAACATCCTCTCCAACATCTTGCCTCTCATTACTCTTATCATTGACCATATGTGCAGAAGAAGTCGGGACATCCTTCACAACATCTTGTCCCAGACCTAAAATTCCCCCAATCACATCATCATGTGGGGGTTCTTGTTCATCAAGGAGGGATTCCAAAACATCACTATCCCTAGGGTTCTCTTCAGGAGGAATGGAGGAATCAGGATTACCTTGAACCATCTTCATCGTAGTGATCAGCAGACGGTGCCTGGAAAAGACAGACCCAATGATATCTTGGATTGACAACGCAGCCTTCCTTGGAGCAATCCTCACACCCTTCTTCTTGGCAATAATATTTTCTCTTGTAGGGAGAGTCTTCTCAGGTTGAGCACCTCCGGACTGACCATCGGCACTCTTCCTAGAGGACATTCCCTTAACATGAACACCACGATGGGTGATCTAAAACTCTATGGCTTCCTTCACGACAACTTTCTTTTTCGTCATGGCAGATGTTCTCTTCCTGCTTCTTGTTCCAACCACTCTGACAAAATGTGCAAGATAACCTCCACAAAATAACACGAAGCAAAGAGTGGGTACACTAACCAGAAAAATGTCAATTGCTATTGAACAATAACACACAGCTCAAGTGAGGACCGAAGATCTTCAAAACGATCAGCATCCAAAACCTTAGTAAAAATGTCAGCTAGTTGATTTTTAGAGATAATCATACCACTGATGTTGTTGCAGAACAAAGTCTTGACATCTTGGCCGACACCATACTCAGCAATCATTTGTTTCAACCACAAGAGTAAAGTGCTGTTGCTGCCAGCTGCAATATATTCAGACTCTGCAGTAGACAAGGAAATACAATCCTGCTTTTTGCTTAACCATGAAATTAAGTTGTTTCCAAGATAAAGACAACCACCTGAAGTGCTTTTTCTATCAACTGCACTTTCTTTCCAGTCAGTCTCACAGTATCCCACAAGGGTAGAAGTAGCATCAAAGGAATATAAGAGCCCAAAGTCAGCAGTTCTAGAGATGTACCTTACAGTGCGCTTAGCTTGAGAGAGATGGCTAACTTTAGGATTAGCTTAATACAGAGCACACACACCAACAAAGAAAGCAACATCTGGACGGCTGGCAGTGAGATATGAAAGGCTTCCAATAATATTTCTGCACATGCTTTGATCAACAGATTCACCAGGGTCATCTTTAGTACTTTTAACATGAGTGGCAGTGGAAGCGCTTTTGGGAGAAGATTTTTCAAGGCCAAACTTCTTCACAATGTTCTTGGCATGCTTACTTCGAGATATAAAAATCTCATCCTTCATCTGTTTGATCATTACTCTGTAGTTGACTGGATTCTTCGTCCGAGTACGTATCCCATCTTCAACATCACCAATGACCTCTTCCACAGGTGATTTTTCTGAATTCTTGTAGAAGGAGCACATTTTTTAGGCAAAGCTTCAGTTTCCTTGTCAGGGATTGACTTATCAAGAGGAGAATCGTCTTCAGACACCATGTCGTCCACTTTGTCACTATCATCTGTTCTGACATCTGTGCTACTAGGTAAAACTTCATCCTCATCATCAGCACTTTTATAATCATCATAAACGTCATTAACAACACGTTTATAGACTCCATCATAGACTTGGTGCGTTTTTTAAAGACACGATAAGCACGACTGTTTCTGGAATATCCAAGAAAGATACCTTCACCACTTTCGGGATCAAGCTTACGACGATGATCCCGAACAGCAAGGATGTAGCACACTGAGCCAAAGACATGGATGTACTTGACGTTTGGCTTTCTCCCCCTCCACATCTCATAATGAGTTACAGTAGTACCTGGACGAATGGTAACTCTGTTATGAATATGGCAGGCTGTGTTGAGCGCTTCAGCCCGTAAGAGTAGAGGAATGTCTTTGGCAAGCATCATCACTCGAGCCATTTCCTGAAGAATCCGATTCTTCCTTTCAACAACCTCATTTTGTTGTGGGGTGATGGGGGCAGAAAATTCAGGAGATATTCCTTCTATGCTTTCTCCCTTTTCTCTTTGTACTTGCTTGCATAAAATATCAAACACGGGAAAAGTGTCAGATTTTTCACGAATAAAATCAACCCAAGTGTACCTGGAGAAGTCATCGACACAGTTAAACACATATCTCTTTCCAAGTCTGCATAGGACCCATCAAGTCCATGTGTAGGAGCTCCAGAACATGTGAAGTGGTAAGATGTTGCATCATCTTGTGCGACTTCTTGACCTGTTTTCCTATCTGACAATCACCACAGATTTTTCCTTCAACAATCTTAAGATCGGGGAGCCTGACAATAACCTTCTCAGAGAAAATCTTGTGCATGCTTCTGAGATTTAGATGACCGAGTTTTTTATGCCATAACTTAGCTTCATCTGCCTTGGACATGAGACACTTGGTGACTTGAGAGTCTTTGACCGGGGACCACATGTAACAGTTGTCCGGAGTCCTGGTTCCTTTCATAAGCTCATCATGTTCCTCATTTATCACAACACACTCATCACGAGTAAAATTAACACGTAAGTTCAAGTCACAGAGTTGGCTAATGCTAATAAGATTAGCAGTGAGGCCTTCAACCAACAAAGCCTCTGTTAAGCAAGACAAACCAGGATAATCTTGGCCTTCACTCCATCACCAAAAGTAACATGGCAATTAGAGTAAGGTTTTATGTTGGATAAAAAGGTCTGAACACCTATCATGTGCCGAGAACAACCACTATCAAAGTACCAATCGTTACCAGTGGAGGCACGCTGGGAGCTGTAAGCAATGTTGGCGCGATATGACGCATTTTTCACTCTCCATTCCATGCGAGATGGGGGGGAACGACTTGGTTGAACTTGCATGTGGAAGGATTGATGCCGATGAAGATTCCTCCCATATAGGCGATAGCAAAATGGCCGAATATGACCCTTACGTCCACAGTGATGGAAGACCCAACGAGGTCTATTGACAAGAGACCTGGTTGGTCTATAAGGATGTTGCTGATGCTGATTCTGGAACTTGTCACGACCAGATGTCTGAGACATATTTCGCGGCATCTGGGCAGCAAAATTTTGAGGAACAAAAGTAGTCTGAGACGTGGAAGCACCGTGAGTATACCCAATCCCCTTCATGTTCTTTGCAGGCTTTCCAACTGTGAGAAGTTTATCAAGACTGTCGGTGCCAGAGTTCAACATCCTGACATATTTTGTCATCTGATCAAGTTCCCCATTAAGCGGCTGACTTCACGCTTTAGATCGACAACGGTTTCTAGGAGCCTTGTCTTATCTTCAGTAAGAGCCAGGATGAGAGCACTTTGCTTGTCAAGAACCTGAGACTCTTCAACCCATTTAGTATGTAAGACGTTATAAGCATCATTCATAACATCATCAGAAAATTCATCATCAGTAACAATTTTCTTTGAGGAACCAGCAACTTCACTAAAGGATTCAGAGTTATGAATAGGAATAGAAGTTGTGAAAGCAACAAAATTGCTTATCTGGTCAGAGTTGCTATCTTCTTCTTCCTCATCAGAGAGAGTGACATTGTAACCCTTCTCTTGCTTCTTTAAGAAGTTAGGACACTCTTTCTGAATATGCCCAAAACCTTCACACTCATGGCACTGTATACCTCTCCCTTTTCGAGCAGTATTGTGAGATCGTTCACCACCTTTGCCATTTCTGTGAAAATTTTCATTCTTCTGAAACTGTTGCTGAAAGTTGTCTGCGACATCTTGACGAACATTCTTCCCAGTCACCTAGCTGAATCTCTTCATAACCCTGCCATAGTTTTTGGTCAACATAGCTATAGTATCATCAATCTCATTATCCGAGTCAGAGTATACCTGCTCCTTCTGATCAAGGATAGAGCTTTTGAGAGCCACTCCTTTGTGTTTCTTCTCGATCTTGGGAAGAGATAGCTCGAAAGTCATGAGAGATCCCATAAGTTCATCAAACTTCAGCTTCTTAAGGTCATGAACCTCTGCTATGGCAGTGATCTTCATCTTGAATCTTGGACTTAAAGCTCTCAGGGTTTTTCTGACCAGGTCTTCATCCGTCATAGGTTTGTCAAGAGAGTAATACTCATTGGCGAGATCTCGAATACGCACGTTGAAATCGGCAACCGATTCATCTTCAAACATGGTGAGCGCTTCAAAATTTGTAGTGATGTATTGAAGCTTCTGCTCTCGCACTTTAGTGGTTCCCTCATAGGCAACAGCTAGGATTTCCCAAGCTTCTTTGGCACTCGTGCAGGTGTTTACAAGCCTGAAAACATTTTTATCAACCCCATTAAATATAGCATTGAGAGCACGAGAATTACCCAAGGATGCCTCATCTTCTTAGGACTCCAATCCTTCTCTGATTTGGGACCGGTCACTGCCCCTTTATCATCAACAGTTACAGGAGCTTCCCAACCATGGATCACAGCTTTCCAGGTCTTGCTGTCGAGGGATTTCATAAAGGCACCCTGCCAGTGGAAAGGATTTCACTATATAGTAGTCAATAATACAAGCAAGGTCTTATATGATTACAACACAAAATCAACGCCCTAGAGACTATTACCACGAGTGAATACCTAGACCAGGGACTCCCCCTGAATTTGAGATCCTCCTCAATTCCACTCTTCGAGCAAACACATATGCTCGGTCGACTTCAATCTTCAACGCACATGAAACTTCAATCACGTCAACGCAGAACCCAAATCTCACAAACACTCAATCTTCTGGAATAGTGTTTGAGGAATTACACCGCTCTTATCAATACACAAAGTCTTCCAATCCGCCGGTATTGCACGTCTAGGAGCTCTAAGTATTTTGATAAAGCGTCAAAGTTGCTAAGGGGGAAGCGCATGGCTTTTATAGCAGCTGTACAATTACCTGGAAGTGTACAATTACCCATTCTCGCAAGAATATCACGCAGTAAAGTCACCAGCGAGGCAATCTGGCAAAACCGAAAACTTTCCTGAAATATTGTCTGCGCACAGGAGGAAGGATGTCTTACCAGAAGCTGGAGCAAGAAGACCGATATCTTTCCATACAACTTGCACTAAAAAATAAAGCCAACATATAACGTAACAACATAATTCAAATAAAATATTACCGTAGTTCAATATTTGATTTGATTCTTATTGAATATTATTTTCTAATATTCAAATTAAGATGATTCTTTAAAGGTTTCTCTATGTTCTTTGGCTTGACCAAAAAAATATAGCAAGTGCAAGCTTGTTTTCAGTTTGCTTAGATCGATGATTGATATTGTGAAAGATTTAATTGACGATTCACACACTAGTATGATTCTGGTTTTGCATCAAAATATCTATTTGAATCAAGAGATAAAATCAAAGTACTCGATTGGCTTAATTTTCTCATCTTCTTCACTCTCAAAAGTTCCACAAATCTCGAAGAGTGAAGATTTATTGAGAGAAATTGTAGAAAGACCATGGAAAAAAAAAATATTATGATCCTTTGGATCGATACTTGTATTAACTTATTTAATCATATGCGACATTTTATGTGACGCTCTTTTTAATATGAGGGACCATCTATATATGGACGCTCCGTACCAAGAGAAAATACGTATCTTTGAAAATAAAAAAATTTACCCCAAACTCTATCAAATTTTACCTCAAAATTATATAACTTTTTCATATATATCCCCCTATAAATAAATTCTTACTCACCTTCTTATAAAATTTAGATTAATTTTTTCAATCAAATTTGTCCCTCTTGACGATATACCCTTCTCCTTACAAGAAACAGTCCTCTATATTTCTTTCCCACATATGGTTGTTTTCATATTACTCGCTTCTTAAACACTAGGGGTGAAACTGGATCGATTCGGTTTTTGACATTTTTACTATCCGAATCCGAATTTTCGGTTTTTAAAAACTTGGTCCAGTATCCGGTCTAATTTAGTCTAAAACCGAAATTCGATTATCCGAATATTCGGTTATCTGGTTTCTTAAATCCAGTATCCAATCCAGTATCCAATTTTTAAAATTCGGTTCCAATTTGTAAAATTTCAGATCTAGTTTAATATCCAGTTTTATAAAATGGATATCCAATTTCTAAAATCCAAATCCGGTTTGTTAAAAATTCAAAAAACGAGTACAAACGACTATTATAAAGCTCCAAAATGACAATACATAATCTAAAATTGAGTAAAAAAATAAAATGACACTCGTCTCCAACTACCTGCACATGTAAATATCATAATATAAAATTAAAATTACAACCCTAATGATCATAATAAACCATACAACAGTTGAATTTTTATGTTACCTTTATAGATAACATAATCAAGTTGTAGTAGCAGTAGGAGTTGATATATGAGAAGTTTGTTCTTTTTTTTTAATATATATTTATTTTTAATTAAAAAAAATCGGTTAAATAACCAATATCCAGATTTTCCCAAAATCAAATGCGATATCCGGTCCAGTTTTATAAACCGGATCGGTTATCCGAATCCAAATTTCGGTTAGCTGACGGGGCTCCAAATTTCGGTTTCGGTTCGGTTTGAATATCGGTTTTATCCGATTTTCGGTTCGGTTTTGTACAGCCCTATTAAACACACACCCAACATGGACGGCATTTCCCAAGTACACAGAATCTTCCACGTTGCTTCATATTTTACAAACAAGAAGGAGATAAAAGAACCAGCAAGTATAAAGGCAGATCAGAATCTAAATCTATATATACATAAAGAGTAAAGATAAAGGAAAAAAGACAGAGAGTAACATTACCCAATCAAAATAAATAAAAAAAATAAATAAAAAAAAGACCCGAACCTCGCGCCATTGGGACATTTTTAAACAAGACAGACAACATGCCAAACTTGATGGATACGTATACCTGTCTACTTCACCAACACAACACTGCACGCTTTGTTTTTTCTTTTTATTTTTACTATTTTTTATTATTATTGTCCCTCTTCGCATTTCACAATAATACAACAAATAAATTGATGTAACATGGTAAAATTAATTTGATTATTGCCCTTTATATTTTACAATACTTGATTTGTTATAGCTCATAGTGTCCCTAAAATCAAACATGTTTATTTACCACCACATTTTGTTTACGATGAATCAGTAATATTTATTCAAAGTTAAATCGAGAAATATGCTATATATCCACTTCCTAGTTCCTAGTATCGTATGAGACATTGAACTTTATTAGAATAGGTCATCATTTGTATTGGAAAAAATGAAACTAAATGCTCTTTAAGTATAATTAACAATCAAACTACGGCTCTTAAAAATATTACCATCCTGTATATATAGATATTATATATATATATATATATATATATATATATATATATCTTTACAAAAAAATTATTTAACTAATGAATAAAGAGATTTGTAAGTAACTATGCCACTTTAAACATGTGATTTTGGATCTAGCCTACGTTTTACAATTTTAAGGGATATAGTCAAATGGCTTATGTAGCAATAATTAAGGTCTGATTTGCCCTTATTTATTAACAAACTCGTCACTTTTTCTCTCCTATTTTTTTTTTCAAATAATTTTTTTTGCATCAAAACTTCAAAAATTCGTATATTTCTCATACGAACTCGAAATTGAGTTATTTCAAATCCTACAAATTCGTGGCGTCGAGATCTTCAAAAAGAGACTCATTATGTTTGATGAAAAATGAAACTTAATGCATCATATTTACGTTTCCATTTATTTTTTTAAATTCAGTTATTTCCATATTTAAGGTAGTAAAGTGATTTTTCTACATCTATGGTATTAAACATAATTTTTCATCAAACACAATGGATCTATTTTGGAATCACTCAATTTCGAATATGAGAAAGATACGAATTTTTGAAATTTTGATGAAAAAAAATATTTGAAAAAAATATAGGATAGAGAAAGTGACGAATTTGTTAATAAATAAGGGCAAATCAGGCCTTAATTATTGCCACATAAGCCATTTGGTTATATCCCTAAAAATTGTCAAACGTAGGCTAAAAACAAATTACATAGTTTCATTTTGACTATTTTACTACACAGCCCATGAATAAATAATTTTATTAAATGTACTTTTTTCTTTACAAAAAAATAATAAGGCTTTCATATTGTAAATTATTATCCCTAACTATAGAACATGGAATCTTTAAAAAAAAAAAAAAAAAAAAAACCCGATAGAACATAGAACGATGCAAAACTTTGACTAGATAATTTTTAAATTATATTTTAAAAAAAATATTCACGGATTAAGTTATTTGAAACGTTGGATTTGCAATTTATTCAACGTCTTAAGCATGTTTAAAATCTAATCACAATTGATGACATGACCTCATTAATCATATATTTTTTTACATGATTGTCTTTACTTCTTCATATGTTAATTTTTTTTGTAAATATACATTAATTTTTATAAATTATTAATTTATCGAAATAAACGAAATGTTGGTTGATTATTTAAAATCAAGTTTAAAATTGGGTAAATAGCTACGGTGCTCTTTTAAAAACATGGATATTTTGTACATTTTTTTTTTTTTGTGACATTAGTTATGAAAGAAAAATAAAAGCTCCTGGTCTTCTTTTTTAATAAAAATAAATTAATAAATAAACATATATTCCAATTTCGATCGTAGATAAAGAAAATAATACGTTCTGCGCATTTTTTTTCTTCTTTTTGGGGTTGCTTGGATTGATTTCTCTTTATGGTCGGTCTGAATTATAAAGCTTATAATTGAAAGTAATTATGAATAACAACAAAATTCGACACAAGAATGTTCCTTTTATTTGTCATGTTGCTTTCCTAAATCTTATGCCTGTTGTGTTTTTGGGGCTCTTGACAAATCAAAATCATATAGAGATTGGTCAGTATAATTAATATATAGTTTTGCCACCTTTCAACATATTATCTACCATGTTCGTACAAGTTTAACCACCTTCGTAACCGCACTTTACTTGTTTTTACATTTTTTCATCAGAAGGAATGAAAAATTAGGCACATCGTTGTAAATTGATGATTCTGACATTCAATAAGAACAAGATAACTTGGACGTATAATTTGTTGACTTTCATACTTCATGTTGCAACGTAGATAAAACAATGAACCAAGAATTAGCATGTCCAATCGAAGAATCCTTCTTAAATTTCCTCTACATGCGTCTATTCCCAATGAAAGGACATATGCACATAGTTAGGTTTGACACACTCCGTGAAATGTCCAAATTGTTCAATTTAAAATTGACCTGACCTATATTTTTTTTTTTTTTTTGAAACACCGGACCCCTTAACAGCTCCACTCATTCCAAAGTGAAGAGCAGCACCAGAAGGAGACGAGGAAAATACATTAATTAATCTGAGTCAAAAGCGTTCCGCACAGGAGGTGGAACCTCCCCTAAGGAACAAAAACCAAAATCTTCAGAATGAGCAGCCCACTTACTGAGAGCATGAGCCACAAAATTGGCTTGTCTATTACACCACAAAAAACTAACCGAGATGAAAAAAGAAGAAACTTCCAAAACTGACTTGAACAAAGGAATTAAAGGCCAGTAAGGACACTTCTTCTTACTATCTAAACTGACCATGATTTTTTGATTATCACCTTCCACCCAAAAACGATTCAGGTTCTTCAACTTCGCGAGATGGAGCGCCAAGCACACTGCCTAAAGCTTAGCATCAGCCACCGAAACTGCAGAAATTTTGTTCCTCCACATCCACTTGGGATCTCCGTGCTCGTCCCTAGCGATGATTCCCACAGCGGCTCCCTTCGAATTAAAGGCCGCGTCGACATTAATTTTGACCCAGCCTGGACTAGGCTTTTCCCACTTTGGCTTGATCGAAATAGCCAATGGCGCTGAGATAACCGGAGCATGAGTCTCAGCGAGATGCAGGACGATTTGGCTTCTTACTTTAGAAACATACTCGTCAAATCTTCCTGTATCTCCTCTGAAAATGTGTTTGTTTCTTCTACTCCATAGCTCTTCAAAGATATCCCAGGACCTGACCATAAACTCGTCACGCTTTGTCACACCCTTATTCAAAGAGTCGTTGCACTCCAGCACCGCATTCAGCAAAATGGGGCCTTCAACTTGAACGTCCCAATGCTAGAACCGACCTAAGCCTTCGACTAGCCAGAGACGTCTAGCATGAGCGCACCTGAAAAAGACGTGGGCTAGCGTCTCATCTTCACTCCCGCAGACTCTGCATTTTGGATCCGAGGATAAATTGCGCTTAACCAGGAGCGGGCCCAAATTGAAACAATTGGATGCGATTCTCCATAAGAAGAACTTAGCCCGCTCATGAACCTTCAGAGCCCAGATTTTCTTCCAAACTGGATCCGGGGTATCAGTTATCCTTTGTGTCATCAGCCTCAAAGCCGACTTAACGCTGAAATTTCCGTCTTCGTTTGCTACGCAACAAAGCGAGTCCTTAGAGCTACCTTGGGCAATCTTGATTTTACCGATTCTCCCCACCCAATCCTTCCTGCAGATCTCTGCGATTTTCCGGGGATCCCACTCTCTGTGCGAATCCACCATAAGGTCTTTCACCACCATTCCGGCGCACGGCTCCAAACCCTCGTCAACTAAGCTGTGATCAGGGAAAATCCAGTTGTCGGATAAGATGTTGACCTCCTCACCACTACTGATACTGAAACACAAGTTGTTCTTGATGAACTCCTTGGTTGCAGCGATATCCTTCCAGCAAGGCGAATGGTGACCTTTGATTTTTGAGTTTAAGAAATTGTCAACATCACAATACCTTTGGTTGATGGCTTCAGCCCATGACACATTGGGCTTCAAGGCTAGTTTCCAACCCACTTTAGCAAGGAGGGCAGAATTTATATCTTCAAATTTATTAAAACCCAAACCTCCCCTAGCCCGAGGCCCACAAAGTCGATCCCAACTCAAGGAAGCAAGATATCTCTCATTTTCTCCTACCCCTTTCCACCAAAACTTTCGGGCCATCTTGTCCAAGTTTTGACAAAAGGTTTTCGGGAGTTTGAAAGTAGACATGGCATAAATGGGGATACTTTGAACCACCGCTTTAATCAACGTACTTCTCCCGGCATTTGAAATCGTCTTCGCCATCCACCCTTCAAGACGATCGTGGACTTTCTTCTTCAAGAAGGAGAAGCTTTCGGATTTATTTTTTTCCCACGAAAAGGGGATTACCCAAATGGCTAACATCTTTGTGGCGTTCTTTCATTCCGAGCGACTCTTCAATTTGAATCTTCAAGGAAATTTGGCAATTGTTAGAGAAAATAATCCCGGATTTAATGTGATTGACTTCTTGCCCGGACCACCCAAAATATTTCTCCACACAATTCCAAACCGACTTTGCCTCTTGAACATTAGCCTGGCAAAAAATAATCATGTCATCGGCGAACATGAGATGAGAAATGCTAGGACCTTTCCGACCGATCTTGATCCCGTGAAAACCTCCGGACTTTTCCTCTATTAGGAGCAATCTACTAAGAACTTCCGAAGCAATGATGAATAAGTATGGTGAGAGCGGATCTCCTTGGCAGAGGCCACGTTCGAGCTTCAACTTATTAAGAGGGCTGCCGTTGAGAAGAATCGCACTCGAGGCCGTACTAATGCATTGCCGAATAATTTCCACCATATGTTCCGACATACCAAAATTTTTGAGAGCCTTGAGGATGAAACCCTATTCCATTTTATCGTACGCCTTGCTCATATCTATTTTGATTCCCATAATCCCTCCTTTACCTTCTTTTTTCTTCATCTTATCGATGATCTCCCTCGCCACTAAAGTGTTTTCCGCTATCCACCTCCCCGGGACAAACGCCGATTGGAACGGTGAAATCATAGCTTCAAGAGAAGTCCTTAACCGAGCCGTGATGATTCTCGTGATAACTTTGAAGCTAAAATTGCATAGACTTATCAGGCGAAGCTTGTCCACAGTGTCCGCTCCATTACTCTTCGGGATGAGCACTATGTGGGCGAAACTCACTTCGGGATCGAGAACTTTACCCCCAAAAAATTCTTGAATGAAAGTAACCAAGGAGTCTCCCACTATATCCCAATACTTCTTGTAGAAAATACCTTGAAGCCCATCCGGCCCCGGGGCTTTCAGAGCGGGCATTTCCCATACGATCCTCTTAACTTCTTCCGATGTTGGAATGGCTTCCATTATCTCGTTATCATGCCTCCATAAGATGGGTTCAATAAGATTTTCAAGATTTTCCGGCGATGATGGGAAAGTGAACTTGAAAAGCTCTCCAAATTTGAGATTCAAAAACCTTCCAATCGTTCGTCTAGCCCCGAGCACATGACCCCGATCATCCACCAACCGACCTATGTAATTTCTTTCTTCCCGGATAATCGTGGCCGTATGAAAAAAACGGGTGTTAGCATCACCCTCTTTGAGCCAAGATTCTCTCGACTTTTGCCTCCAAACTTTCTCCACCTTAGAGTTGAGTACCGCAAGCTCTTCTTGAATCTCTTTTTCTTTTTGGATGTTAAGGGACGTCACGTCTTTACATTGAACCCTCAAGAGTTCGTCTTCCAATCTTTTGATGTAGACTTGTGAAGTTCCCCATTTCTCTTTTTGGAATTTTTGAAGAAAGACCTCCACTCCTCTACTCTTCCTCCCAAAACCTTCCTTTATTGACCCAAGCTGCGGTTGGCGCCAACAAAGCTCAATCCTTTCTCTACATCCCGGATCTTCACTCCAAGCTTTGTAGAAACGGAACGGCTTTCTTCCTTTCTCATCTAGAAGAAAACAATCTAAGAGAACGTAGGGTGAACATTATAATATGGAGCAATTTGATATCACAATTAGATGGTTTATTTACCTAGTGTTAGTTGATGAAAATAAGTTAATGTTTTCTTGAAAGAAAAAAAAAATCAATTACAAAAAAAATAAGCGTAATGCTAAGGCATCGGCGTCCATGTTATAGAAGAAATATGTGATGTTCGTGAGCTGATTCGTGCCAGCTCGAGTGTGCTTTCTGGGGATGAAAAATTTGGTGAATAGATTCATCGAAACTAAACAAAAGCAAGGAAGTTTTTTTATTATATGTGAGAAAAAAAAGGAGAAGCCGTCTTTTACTTCTTTAAAATTGTAGATCTGTTTGTTCAAGATTCAAGAAAGAAATAATTTCACTATTGCCCCTTGCAGTATAACACCTTTAACAATTTACCCCTGATATTTTGATTTGTGGCAACTGTTTACCTTGAACTATTATTTTGTATCAAAATTACTCCTTCCGTCAGTTTTTGCTCAGTTCTGTTAGGAACTCGATCACGTAGTGCGCACGTGGACAGTATTCAGAGGGTATTAACGTAAATTATTCCTTTCCTTTATTTTCTTAATAATTTAAAATACAATCAGAAAAGGATAATGAAATAATACAATCCCTAAAACATTCGACAAAAAGAGTGAAACCCTAAATCCCAAAAAAAAACCATTCAAAACCCATGAAATCATTTTGAATCCATGAACTGAGTTAACGATGACGAAGAAAGCAGCTGCGAAGAAACGTGTGTCATCTTCAAAGAAGTCGCCGAAAAATAACCGCGATAATGAAAACAGACTTTCAGCGCCAAAATATGGTGATGAGGTTGAGTATGTTTATGATGATAAGACTTTGTTGAGTATAGTTGGGGAAATACTTAAGAGTAGTCGTGTAGTGGAGGTATGGTGTGGTCACCCAAAGCTGCCTGAGAATGAAGAGACTGAAGTTGCTCATAATGAAGATATTGAGGAGCCTTTTCTTGCTCAGCTTGGTAGTACACAAAATGAAGAGACTGGAGACTGTTTTGTTGCTCAGCCTGGTGTTACTAATAATGAAGATGCTGGTGTTGAACATAATGAAAATGAAAATGAAGACATACCAACCAAAACATGTATGTCCAAGGTCTAACAAAAACAGTTACATTGGCTTTATTAAGTATGTACTTGATTAATCTATTTGTTTTTATTAAATATGTGATTGATTGATCTGTTGCTTGATGAATGTATTAGGTGGGCAACTCCAAAGTGGTTGTCAAATCATTACTTGAGTCATTTTCAAGACAATGATTCTTGGTCATGTCCAGACTTTATGAACAAAGTTCAAAGAGAGTTAATCCTTAGTTGTTCAAAGCAGAAGGCTTACCATGCTCGAAAGAAGGCAAACACTATGATTGAAGGTACATACAAAGAACAATACGCGTCGTTGTGGGACTACGGAGCAAAATTTAAAAAAGATCTAATCTCGGATCCACAGTCGAGTTCGACACGTACTCCTCAGAAAATGGAGAACTTATCTTCATTGTCACGATTATTTTTCGGGGACTTCTTTGAAGACGACGCACGCTTCTTCGCATGTGATTTCTTCGTCATCGTCAACTCAGTTTATGGATTCAGAATGATTTTTTTTTTGGATTTAGGGTCTCACTCTTTTTGTCGAATGTTTTAGGGATTGTATTATTTCATTATCCTATTCTGATTGTATTTTAAATTATTAAGAAAATAAAGGAAATGAATAATTTACGTTAATGCCCTTTGAATACTGTCCACGTGCGCACCACCTGATCGAGTTCCTAACAGAATTGAGCAAAAATTGATGGAAGGAGTACTTTTGATACAAAATAGCAGCTCAAGGTAAACAGTTGCTACAAAACAAAATATCAGGGGCACGTTAAAGGTGTCATAGTTCAAGGGGCAATAGTGAAATTATTCCTTCAAGAAATTATTCCACGATTCTGATGCAAATAGACATGTCTTAAAAAGGCCAAAATTGTCCGAGAACATAAATATTAAATATTTACAGTCAAGTTAAGATTTTGAAATTATAGATTTTAAGAAATTTTAAACATGTCTTGATTAAATTGAGTTTTTTCCGGAAACAAGGTTTCCTTGTATTCTAGAGAAATAATGAAGAATCTCTAGCGCTAGAACAAATTTCAAACTGCCTTAAATAAATTTTAAAGGAAATTATTAAATGAGAAAATTACTTGGATAATTTTCTAAATATGTTTCCATTTATTCAAAAGAGAAACGCTTATGTTTCAAAGAAAAAAATATCGTTAAAATAAATACTTTAATTTGCAAGAATATTAGAAGGAAGATAAAAGGAAGGACTAAGTATGGCAATACGGAGAAAATTTGAACCAAGAGAGAATGTAAAATAGGTTTAAATGCCTTATTTAATGGGTGATCGAGATCAAGCTTTGTTGCGAAATTTCCTCGCACACGCAAGTGCACGTAGTTGCAATAGTGATAAATCGCAAGTGCGAGTCTAATGAGCAAATAATGACAAATTATCGTTTTATAGTTGTTCCATTATTGTGGACTTCAACTTGAAGTTTATAATTAGTATGCATCTCTTGGCCGTCATATCTGGGGGATCCTTGAGAAGCTTGATAGGTGCGTTAATCATGCGTAAAAACTCATATCCCCGGGATGAAAAACCGACGAGTACTCGAGTGTTATTGATGGTTTTTAGTGTGTTTTTGATTAGCTATAGGTTCAAAGGAACAAAAGAGTGTCCAGAGTAAAAGTTTCTTATAAAAATTATAAATACTGGTCACAAGTTATAAGTAGTTCACTACCATTTTTATAAATATTAAGAAACTAGATGCCAACTGCCATACAACAAAAAAATCTAGTTGGAATGACAATAGAGATTATTCCTAAACTATGATCTCATCGATACTTTAAGACAAAAATCTAATAAGTCAAAATTAACCCAAAAGTATGACGTCCATATATGTGTAAGTACAAAAATACCCTTTATGAAATATCCTTTTATTTTCTTTTGTGTTTAATTTTGTTACTCATCCAATGGTCACAAAAGAAAAGTTAGAGATCATTTTTTTGTTTGGATGTGAAGTTAAAAATAATAATAATAAAAAATTAAAAAACTTGGAAAATTTAAATCTGAAGAAAAAAAAAATTGATTTAAAAATTTGGAAATCCATTTGAAGATTTATTGACATTTTGTCTTTTTATTGACATGAATATCAATAAATCTTCAAACGATTATGGAAAATCTTTGAAGATTTATTGACATCGTTGTCGATAAATTTTATGCATGTCAATAAATCTTCAACAAACCAAATTCTTTGAAGATTTATTAACATCTAAAAAATTTATTGACATCGATGTCAATAAATTTTCAAAAAATTTCACAGAATCGTTTGAAGTTTTATTGATTGATATCAATAAAAAGATAAAATGTCAATAAATCTTCAAACGAATTTCTATATTCTTAAAATCAATTTTTTTGTTTTCAGATTTCCCAAATTATTAGGTATGCACGAAGATTTTGAGGGAGTCGAATCGTGAAATACGTTGCTATGGACATAAACCTCTCTCTCTCTCTCCCTCTCTCTCTCTCTCTCTCTCTCTCTCTCTCTCTCTCTCTCTCTCTCTCTCTCTCTCTCTCTCTCTCTCTCTCTCTCTTTTCGCCTCCACGTCAATTCCTCTTCTTCTCCGTCATGATTTCTTCTTCTCCACAAAAAATGACAAATAAAAAACCAAAACCCAAACCCTAAAGTTAAAGTCATGACAAATAAATATAAATAATCTCCGATAAATGAAGAGAGGCTCGAAACTAGTTTGATTTAGGATTTGTAGTCGTCGATTTTCGTTTGGTTGGCTTGAATTTTTTTTCTTCAGATTTTTCAGGTTTAAAAAAAAAATCGTAGTGTCGACAATGTCAATAAATCATGTAGATAATTGACGATCGTGTAAATAAACTGGACAGACGAAATATAAAAAAATAAAAGATATTTTTATTGAAGGTAGTTTTGTACTAATAAATATAATGAAATCATACTTTTGGATTAATTTTGACATATTAAATTTTGGTTCAAAATGATTGAGGATGTCATAATTGAGAAATTATCCCACATGACAAAGACCAAAAATTCAAGATGAATGAACAATCCATATGTTAGACGTGTAACACTGAGAAGTTGGTTGGATCACAAGACAAGTCAAATATATATATTGTTGACCTGTAAAATTAGTACAACAATATCTTACAAAAACACACAGGCTCTGAATACGAGGACTCCGAGTACTGATATGATTTAGGCAAGACTTTCTCTTTATATTGACGAATCTAATACAAGAGAGCAATGTTTACAAGAGGTTCTCAGTAGAAGAAAGCAAAAAAGGCGTAAAATTTCCGTGTCGCTCTTTGTCTTCGAATCTCATATTTATATCCATCTGGGGTCACTCTCTTCACCATGTGGTCGTGGGTTTAGACGGTTATTCTTGTGAACGTGGGGTGATCAGTCCCACGTTTTCGGTAGTTTTTTGGTAACTGCCATCTTCCTTTTACAGAGGTGGACGGTTACTATGCTGACGTGCGCGTTTTTAGAAGTTGAAACATGTTTTCTTTTGGTTTGACTAGTCTTTGACCTACGGTCTTCTCTTCTCTCCGAAGTTCTGATCGGTAGGTTTCGTTCTTATCTTATGAACAGATCGTTCCTTTTCAATGGTTAGCTCTTGGGTCTATTTTACATGAGCTCGGTGCTGGATTTTACCTACTGCTCGGGATTCCGACTACTATACTCTGTGTTTGACCAAATTATCCTGTAACAGCAGTTTTCCAGTTTCTTAGTATTTTTAGCAAAAATGGTAAGGAACTATTTCGGTGGAATAAAAGGCCGTGTTCATCTTTGCTTTTCTGCTTGTCTTGGTGTGTTCCGAGTAAGAGCCCTACACTCTTCTTTTGTTCGAGGTGTCGTACGACTCCGTTTGGTTTTGATCGTACTGAATCGTTACGTTGCTTCGTTTCGACGGTTAGATCTGAGTGGCTTCTTGGGCACGCTTAATCTGAGCCGTTCGCGCTGTCTTCATATAAGGCTTTTCTCGAGATTTTGGATTCATTTCACATTTCCTCCTAAATTTTACTCCCGGCACGTTCTCGGCTTGATCTGCTTATTCGGACTGTGCCCCAGCTTCCTCGTCTGTTATCTGAATTTTCCGACCTTTAACCTTTCGGGTAAGATTTCTTTGATTTTAATCTGATATTTTCCCTGTCTATGGTTGTTGCTCTATGATCTGCATTTATCTTCATATTATTTCTCGTATTCGGACCCTCTGGACTTTGGGGATCATAGTTTCTCAACTTGCTTAGGGACATGGGAGGACTTGCACGTCCTGACCTGAGTTACGACTCTCGTGTCGTTCGGCGATTGGAGCCTGACCCCGATAATGTTATCCTGTCGGATGGGTCTAAATTTCCTTTCCTCAGGAGTCGCATTTGGTATCTTGTCCCGGAGATCGGATGGGACCGTCCCGTAATTGCTTATGATGAATCATGCGTGTATCCCGGTCTCGGCTCCGAGGGGGTTGATAAGGAAGAAAGGGTTTTTGACTCGTCTTCCCTGTCGTGTAGGGAAACCATGGTCTTGGAGATATCGTCATCGTCTGCTTCTTCGAGGGGAAGCGAGTCGGAGTCTCGTGACATGATGAACCCCTCTCTTTTGCCGGTCCGAGAAGAGGGAGATCCTCAAGGTGCTCCAGGTCCGAGCGGGAGGACTTTTGGGGTAGATCTTCCGGAGGAGGAAGATGAGGCCCTGATTTTTTAACGGAAGGAAGGCCAGTTTTCGGCCAAAATTTGGACTTCTCGGGTTACCGAGAAATTATACAAGACTAGAGGGAGGAATTTGAGATCGCAGATGGGATCATCATCTCAGCTCCTTCAGAGGATGAGAGGGCTGATCAGCCTCCTGCCGGGAAGATAGCATTTAATAAGGCTATCTTGAACGTGATCGAAGGATTGCCGATGCATCCCCTTATATCTCAGTTTGTCTCCGACCTGAAATGTTCTCCTACTCAGCTCGTCCCCAATGTTTATAAGATTTTTGTCGGGATGGCTGTATTGTGGGCAAAAATTTATAATCGTCCTGTCACACTAGAGGATTTTTCTCAGTATTACTCACTCAAGTCGGCTCTGGGGCCGCACGGTTATTACTACGCTCGGGCCCATGATGAACAATCTAGAATTGTCACTCGTCTTCCTTCCAGTCAGAAAAATTGGAAGGATTACTTCTTTTGGATTGAGGGGAATGTTTTCTACGAGAGATGCCCAATAAACGCTTCGTTCTCGGAACTGGGTGTGACTCTGGTTCAATTTTCTTTTTTGATAAGTAGGGTCAGATTTCTTATCTGGTTTCCTTATATATTCTATGTTTGGTTCTAGGTTCTCTTCCGCAATATTCCGAGGATGAGCGACCACTTCATTCCGAGATGTTCGACATTTCGGAGGCTGATCGGTCGACTTTTGTGTTGTCGGACCTGGACTTACTCGACCAGTAGAACTATTATCCATATTCAAGTAAGCATTTTATTTATTTCTTATCAAATCAAATACGCGCTAACCTTTTCTTGTTCTTACTTTTTGTTTTCTTAACAGAGATTGCACAGATGGCGAAGAAGAGAGCTGCTCCCGACCAAGTCCCTCCGAACCCGAAATGTACTAAGGCCTCCAAGACTTCAGCTGCGGGTAAGCGGGCGACTCCATCTTCTTCGAAGGTCTCAGAACGTCCCAACTCTTCTCCGGGGAAGAGCCTGGTCGAGCCTTCTTCCGCCTCCGACCACCTGACTCCGATCGTCTCCTTCCTTCACGAGCATCTTCCTGCCGAGAAGGTTCAAGCGGTCCTGGAGTCTGAGCCATTAGAGAGGCTTACCCAAGTCACCGACTCCGTGGTTTCGGTATGTTTTTATATTTATCTAGTCGGCATCTCTTTCATTTCCTTGTATTATTTTTTATTATTTTTTGGAGCTGACCCTTTTGATCACCGCAGAGTTTTGTTGGTGTGGTCGGCCTCGTCGGATTACTAGGTTCCGAGCTCACATCTTTGAGGCAACGGAACGATCGCTTTCTCAAGGAGAGGAACGCGGCTAGGGACGAAGTGGCGAAGGTTCGGTCAGAGCTTGCGCAGAAATTTCAAGCAGATCTCGAGGCTGCTCGCTTAGCGGCGGTGGAAGAGTACAAAGCTTCCGAGGACTATCGCAACATGCGCGATGACCTTTATACCGCTGGGATAAATGAAGCTGTTCGGATCCTCGGCCCGAAGAATCCTACTTTGGATACTACGGATCTTGATGAGGATTCGGAGTCGATGGAAGAAGAGCCCGAGCCAAGAGCCAGCGATGACCTGGAGGGAGGAGGTGACTAGGACTAGGAGTTTTATTTTTCTTTTCTCTTTTTTTTTGTTAACCCGTCTGGGTCTTGAACAATTGATCTGTGGTCGGATCTTTTACTATGTAATTTTTACCCTCGGGTTTTGACACAATTCCTCCGTGGTCGGAGTTAATTTTATTTGTGTTTCTATTATATTCATGAATTCGGCAAGATAAAGTATAACTAAGTAATAAGAGTCAAGTATTAAAAATAATAGTTTACCAGTTTGAGTTTTCTAATTTGAAGGAGAAACTATTCGATATTAAAATTGTTGGGAATTTTATATGTGTAGCCTTCCTGCCCCCTAGTTTGTTTTGCCGAATTTGTTTAAAAGACATTTTACTAAGTATCGAGCAGAACGATATGAATAAAAAGGGAAATTTACTTCTGAAAATCACAAGTTCATGCGACCAAGCCGCTTTTTGAATTGGCAAATACAATACATGTGACCAAGCCGCTTTTTGAATTTAAAGATGAAATGTTTAAACAAAGAAATGGCGAAGGTGCTCGGCGTTCCAAGGGTTTTTCTCCATATCACCGCTCAATTGTTGTAATCGGTATGCCCCGTTTCCGAAGTCTTCTCGGATAACGTAGGGTCCTTCCCAATTTGCGTTAAAGGCTCCATCTTGGTGGATTTTGGTGTGGAGAAAAACCCTTCTGAGGACTTTGTCGCCGATTTTGAACGATCTTGGTCGGACTTTCCTGTTGAAATACCGAGTAACTTACTGTTGGTTAGCAAGATTTCTTAATCTGGCTTTTTCTCTTTTTTCTTCTAGCAAGTCTAGATTAATTTTCAAAATTTCGTTGTTTACCTCCGTACGTAGAGTAGTTTTCTCTTCTCACCGTCGGTATCATAATATCTGTTGGAATGATCGCGTCGGAACCGTATGCGAGAGAGAAAGGCGTTTCACCAGTTGCGGAGTGCTCGGTGGTTCTGTATGACCAGAGGACTTCTTGGAGCATGTCTACCCACTCCGATTTCTGTTCGTCCAACTTTGTTTTCAGGCCATGTTTTATGGTTTTGTTGACGGCCTCCGCTAATCCGTTGGACTGAGGTCTGACTGGAGTAGAAAAAACTTTGTTAATGCCATATTTTTCACAAATTTTTTGAAGGAATCACAGTCAAATTGAGTTCCGTGGTCGGATACGATTTTGACTGGTATCCTAAACCGAGTAATGATATTTTTCCATACAAATTTCTCAATTGCATGAGCAGTTATTTTGTTTAGGGGTTCGACTTCAACCCATTTTGAAAAGTAGTCGATGGCTACTATTGCGTACCTGCATCCACCTCGGCATGTTGGCAATGCTCCGATTAGATCTATTCCCCATTCTGCGAATGGAATCGGGCATGAGAGGGTGATGAGAGGAGAAAGAGGGAGCCTTGGGATGTTAGAGAATTTCTTGCATTTGACGCATCTTTGTGTCATGCGCCGAGCATCAGCTATCAGTGTGGGCTAGTAGAGCCCTTGCCGGATGATCTTTTGTGCCAGTGCTTCGTATCCGATGTGGCTTCCGCATATTCCCTCGTGGATTTCTTTGAGAGCGTACTCAGCTTCATCTTCGTCTAGAAATTTGAGAAGGGCTTGGGAAAACCCTTTTTTATAGAGATTTTGACCTTCTAAAAAATAACGGGCAGCTCTGAATTTCTAACTTCTGGCCTCATTTTTATCTTCGGGCAAAGCTCCGAGCTTCAAGTACTCCTTAATCGGAGTTTGCCATGACTCTCGTTGGCTGATTTGAAGCACAAGCGAGGCCTGTTCGATGCTCGGCTGCTCAACTTTGATCACTGGGATTGATTTCGAGTCGGATCCTTGGGTGGCCAGTTTTGCTAAAGCATCGGCTTCTTCATTCATAGTCCTGGGGATTTGAGTGATTTCACAGAGTTCGAACTTATCTGCTAGGCTTCTGGCCTTCTCGGCATATAGCGACATCTTTTCGCCTTTTGCCTTATCTCCTTCTGGACTGGACAGTGCAATCCCGACTCCGGATCCCTTTTCGTTTGCTGCTCCATCTACGTACATTTCCCAAATTGGGAAATCTACCGGTTTGTACGTGAATTCTGCAATGAAGTCAGCCAATGCTTGTCCTTTAATTGCTGGTCGGGGGCTGAAGTGTATATCGTATTGTGTCAGCTCGATCGACCATTTCATTAATCTTCCGGACACATCAGGTTTCTGCAGCACTTGGCGGAGCGGAAAATTGGTTAGGACTGTGATCGGATGTGCGAGGAAATAGTGCTTCAGCTTCCGAGATGCGGTGATGAGGGCGAAGGCTAGCTTCTCTAGTTCCGAGTATCTCCCTTCCGCCTCGTTGAGACGTCGCGAAGTATAATAAACTGGAACTTGGTTTTTTCCCTCATTCTTGATCAATGCCGAGTTGACTGCATGCTCCGATACTGCTAAGTAAATTTCCAGAGGCTCTCCTTCTTGAACTTTTCTTAAAGTCGGAGGCTATGCCAAGTGTTCCTTCAGGGACTCGAAGCTCTTGTTGCATTGCTCGGTCCACTCAAATTCTTTGGAGCCTCTGAGGGCATCAAAGAAGTGAATGCTCCGATCGGTAGATCTTGAAATAAAACGACTTAGTGCAGCTATGCACCTTGTCAGCTTCTGTACTTCTTTTATGTTTCGCGGCGGTGTCATGTTCAATCAAGCGGTGATCTTCTCTGGATTTACCTCTATGCCTCGTTCATGAACGATGAAACCTAAGAATCTTCCTGCAGAAACACCAAAAGTACATTTTAGAGGATTAAGTTTCATGCGATATTGTCTCAAAATTTCGAATGATCTTCTAAGATCATCTGTATGTTAACTTATTCTTCGGCTTTTAACTAGTAAATCATCAATGTATGCTTTCATTGTGACTCTGAGTAATTTAGCCAACATACGATTTACCAATCTCTGGTATGTTGCCCCGCATTTTTTAATCCGAAAGGCATCACTGTGTAGCAGTATAGCTCTCGGTCGGTTATAAATGCTGTGTGATCCTGGTCGGGACCGTACATGGGGATTTGATTATATCCAGAATAGGCATCCATGAAGCTTAAAAGCTCATGACCTGCCGTGGCATCTACTAATTGATCTATTCTCGGCATTGGGAAACTATCCTTTGGGCAAGCCTTGTTCAGATTAGAAAAATCTATGCAAGTTAAAATCTACGCAAGTTCTCCACTTTCCGTTAGGTTTCTTGACCAGGACGGGATTTGCTACCCATTTCGGATATTTAGTTTCTTTTATCGACCTGTTAGAGATTAGTTTGTCTACTTCTTCTTTTAAGGCTATATACCTTTCGGAGTTTAAAGCTCTTCTCTTTTGCCTAATAGGTTTTTCCTTAGGGTCTATATTCAACCTATGACATGCTACTTGTGGATCTATCCCTGTCATGTCGGACTGTGACCAGGCAAATATGTATAAGCTTTTAGACAAAAGAGAAATTAAGCTGTTTTTGGTACCTGATTCAAGATATTTCCCAATCTTGAGCTTCTTCTCAGGTTGCTTCGGATCCGAGGTGACCTCCTCAACTTCTTCTCATGGGCCAATTTCTTCTCGGCTCGGAAGGCGTGGGTCGAAGTTTGAGTCGATCACCATGACTTTGCAAACATCTTTGTCCTGACTTTCTTTGAGATAATTTGCATAACAGCTTCTTGCGAGAGCCCGAGTTCCCACTGCTTCGCCCACTCCGTGCTCGGTAGGGAACTTCATCTTCAAATATTCTACTGAAGTGATGGCTCCGAGGGACTGCAAAGTCGGCCGGCCAATGATCGCGTTGAAATAGGATTTTCCTAGAACCACTACCCATGGGGTGTTTGTGGTTTTACTTCTCGGGTTTTCTCCCACAGTTATCGGGATTGAGATTATCCCCTTGGGCTGGATTGAGTCCCCTGTGAAACCATAGAGATTTTCAGGAGAAGGAGCTAATGAGTCTTGCTTAAGACCCATTTTATTGAATGTGTCTTCGTAGAGCACATCAACAGCACTCCCGGTATCCACCAGTATTCAGTGTACATTCCTGTTTCCAATAAGAGCTGATATGACTAGCGGATCGTTGTGAGGAAACATTACCCACCGAGCATCTTCTGCCGTGAAGGTGATTGGCTATGTGTTAGGTTTGGCTATCTTGTTTGGCCTTTGTTCGGCTGTAAACAAGATTTGTCGGGGTCCCGCGTAGGCCTTTCTTACATAGCTTTTTTGGGCACTTCTTGAATTTCCCCCCACATGAGGTCCTCTGACTATAAGTGTGATTTCTGCATATGCCTCACCTTTTTTATCCTCTTGATCTCCTTGCTCGGCCTTGAATTTCTTCAGCACCCCCCTTCGGATCAAAGCTTCTATAGCTTCTTTGAGGTTGAAACAGTCAGCGGTGCGGTGGTCAATATCCGCATGGAAGGCACAATACTTTGTCTTATCTCTCTTTGAGATATCTTTCTTGATCGGCCTCGGCTTAGGAAAATCTTCTTTATCCTGAGTAAGACTAAATATCTCCTCTATTGGGGCATTGAGTTTATGATATTTGTCGAACTTACTGGAAAAGGGTTTCATGGGTCCTGCTCCAGACCGGATTTTCTTGGGTGGGCGGTTATCCTCAGACTGCCGTTCCCTGTGCTTGTCTCGGTAAATTTTTGGCGGCTTCACTTTTCTTGCTGCCAATCTTGCCTCCTCCGCGTTGATATATTTAAGAGCTCTCTTCAGGAAATCGTTGTAGTCTTTTGGGCTAGTTTTCTGAAGTGACCACCAGAACTCTGATTCAATTCGGACGCCGGAGGAAATCCCGAAGAGCTTAAAGTCTTCATTCAGATCATCGACCTGCAGAGCTTGCTTCGAGTAGCGATTAATAAAATCCTTTAATGACTCATCATGGGCCTGTCTTACCGCTAACAACCTTTCTTTGGGAGTTTTTCCCGAGCTGGAGCCGACAAACTGTTCCATGAACTTTCTGGATAACTGCTTCCAAGATCCTATAGAGTTTGGCTTAAGCGTTCTGTACCACTTTTTGCTGAGCCTGTTAAGGTGATAGAGAATGCCCTGCACATAACCTCTAGTCCTGCTCCTTGCAACAGCATCCAAGAAGAGAAAGTGTCTAGATGGTCTCATGGGTCGGTCTTCCCATCGTAAACAGGAATGCTTGGCATCCTGAAGCGATCAGGTAACGGGTGTTCTAACACCCGTGCTGTGAATGGGGAGATAGCCTCTCCGACCTTTGGGATAGACTCCTTCTGGCCAAGAGCCACTGCTTCAATTCGACGCTCCAACCTTTTGAAATTCGTTTCGTTGGTGCTCGCATTGTCTTCAGTTTCCGAGCCTCCTACGCTATTTTTGACAGTGTTTGAACGACTTTTATCCATCGAGGGCTGGTACCGATCAGGAATCTTTTCCTGGTTGGACTGCTCCTTCTCGGAATCAGAGTCGTCTTCCATCCTCTCATACCGATCCTTAGCATGTTTCAGGGGTTTCTTAACCTGCGGATCCTGCCCAACGGGTTCTTTCCCTGATCGGTGTGAGGGTTCCTCATCTGGGATCACCACTGCACTTCGCAGTGTGACTTTCCTCGCCTGCAACCTTCTCTTCAGCTCTTTGTTACTCGCCTCTAAGACTGAAAGACGCTCTTGCATCTGCCTGAATTGTTCTTCGAGGCTAGGTTCCGGGAGAAGTTCAGCTATTTCTTCCAAGGTGAGAGGCAAGGTGCGATTGTGGTGCTCTATCTCCGTTTCATGGTTGGAGACAGCGTTCACGGGTGTGGATGAACTAGCCATATTCTTCAGCTTCTATCCTCTCCTTCTAGCGCCAAATGTTGACCTGTAAAATTAGTACAACAATATCTTACAAAAACACACAGGCTCCGAGTACGAGGACTCCGAGTACTGATATGATTTAGGCAAGACTTTCTCTTTATATTGACGAATCTAATACAAGAGAGCAATGTTCACAAGAGGTTCTCAGTAGAAGAAAGCAAAAAAGGCGTAAAATTTTCGTGTCGCTCTTTGTCTTCTAATCTCATATTTATATCCATCTGGGGTCACTCTCTTCACCATGTGGTCGTGGGTTTAGACGGTTATTCTTGTGAACGTGGGGTGATCAGTCTCATGTTTTCGGTAGTTTTTTGGTAACTGCCATCTTCCTTTTACAGAGGTGGACGGTTACTACGCTGACGTGCGCGTTTTTAGAAGTTGAAACATGTTTTCTTTTGGTTTGACTAGTCTTTGACCTACGGTCTTCTCTTCTCTCCGAAGTTCTGATCGGTAGGTTTCGTTCTTATCTTATGAACGGATCGTTCGTTTTCAATGGTTAGCTCTTGGGTCTATTTTATCTGAGCTCGGTGCTGGATTTTATCTACTGCTCGGGATTCCGACTACTATACTCGGTGTTTGACCAAATTATCCCGTAACATATATATATATATATATATATATATATATATAAATTAAAAAAAAAACATGGCTGCAATAATAATAATAAACGTTCAAAGTCCCACGAGTTAACGTTTTAGACGCGGGGACTTTTTGAGGACACGTATGAAAGGCACTTCCGTCTCAACGCCCCAGATTTACTCTTTACTCTGTGCGACATCAATCTGCTCCACTTAGAAGTTTTATCTTATTGCAATTGCTACATTTTGTTTTCCAACGGTAAATATATTGCCAGTTGTTTTTGTGCTATTAACTAGTTAAGCATTAAAAATAGTAATAAACTTCAGATGTTAATGCTTAAGTAATAAGTGAATTGTCGTAGAAAACTACCACAGAAAAATGACAAAAAGTTAAAAAAAAAAAAAAACAACAACAACATTTATAACTTTATATGTCCCAGCTGTAGTAGAGAAGAAAAGTATGTTGCAACATGTGGTGATTATGTTGTTTCATACATTGATGGCAAAATTTAGCTCCTCCGCACATCTTTAAAATCTTCTTCATTTCCTCACTTGACATGTAGCTATTATCTCACTTTATTAAATTGAAGAAAATGACCTTCTTTTTCAGTTGGATATTAAAAAACTTGATCTGTTCCCATTATGATATGATGAGTTGAATTAATGGGTCTTTAAACATAACAGCGGCATACATACCAGCTTTGTGGTTTTTTTTGGTTCAAAATAGTTTGAAAACAAGAAAACCTAAATTGTGACTTCAAATGCCGAAAAGGGCAAAGTCTTAACCAAATTGTTTTACCATTTGTGAATATTAACTAATTTGTCACAAATGGCGAAACAAAGAAGATCAAACTCATAGTTTGTAGTCGTCTCTATAATATTGAATATTTCGCGCTAATTTAATGACATTTGCACGTATTGAACACAAATATGATACACAAAAAATAATAAAATATAATAAACCACAAAACACAAACTACAAATCATGTTTTAGTGTATTGCGGAATTACCAATAGTCAATCTACAATACTCTAAAAGAAAGATTGAAGAAAAAAAAAAACTACTCAACGCACGTCAAAGCCGAAAATGAGACACCCAGGATGATAACTTTTCTTTTCTTATTCTTTCACATTTTTATTATGATCAATTTCTTTTTCTTTTTCTTTTTTTTTTTACAGAAGATCTTTCCGATCATAGATCAGCACTAGAGCGACCACTATGGTTCCTGAAAATCCAGCGCCAAGCCTTGGAGCTCTTCGCTCCTTTCTTGACTCCTCTATCGATACCTGTAATCCGACAAGAACCTCCTCTGCTTAACCCACCATTATTCACAACCCCACAGTGATCGACCCCGAAAGACTCCGATCCTAATCTCATGCTCCCGAAACCCGTTTCGGACTCCGAAACGAAACCCCCTTTCGACTCCGCCGAGAAATCCAGCTTCAAATCGATAAACCCCGAATCGTCCAAACCACCGAAATCGCTCTCCCTCAGAGAGAAAACCCTCCTGTTCCCTCCGCCGTTTCCCACGAACCCGCTGAACTCCGAAACGGCATACTGAAACGTTTCGTGATCGCTCTTCCTCGGCTCGACCTCGCTGAACCCGCTCCGGCGACCGGAATCCAGCAGCCCGCCACCGACCGTCACGCTCGAGTTCCTCGCGCCGGAAATCGAGCTCCTCGCTCCTCCGCCTCCGGTGTCCTCCGTTCCGAACCCGTTTCGGAAGCTGCAGAGCGAACGCGACCTCGAAACGGCGCCGGCGTTTCGATACGCCTCGCCGGAATCCTCCTCTGCGCCGCCCTTCTTCCTCCTCCTCCCGAAGATTCGGCGCAACCCGCGAAGCCCCGTCGCCGTGGAGGGCCTCTTCGGCTCCGGCGGCGGCGGAAGCGAGAGCGCGTCGGAGTGGATGAGGAAGGAGAGTCGCCCGATGGCTCCGACGTCGGAGTTTCGGGTGGAGGAGATCTCGTCGGAGCAGGAGCAAGAGGAGAGCCTTTGCTCTCCGCAGTCGGAGCAGACGAGGCTGACGAGACGCTCCTTCAGGCACTGCGCGCAGATCCCCACAGACGACGCCGATGGGTGTCGACGACAAGAAGCGAACGAGCTCGTCGAGTAATACATCTCTTCTTCTTCTTCTTCTTCTTTCTCTTCCTCTTCTTCTCTGGCCTTGTCTCTGTTTACGTGTCTCATTTTTTTTTTTGTTTCTTTATTGGGTTTTGGGGCGGAGAAAAATGAAGGCGAAACAGTGCTGGTTTGTTTTATGATTTGATTGGAATTGAATGGAATTGAAGTGAAACGGGACGTGAGTGAGAGGGGAAGAAAGTGAGAAGAGTAAAGATGGGGGTTTGTTATTGTTGGGGATGGAATGAAAAGAGAAGAGAAGAGAAGAGAAGAGAAGAAAAGAAAAGCGAGTGTGTGTGTATTGCTGACTTGACTGAGTTAGTATGAGAGGCGTCACTTTTACGTTTGCTTTGCTTGCTTTCTGCCAAAAAATTTACACATGACATCCCTATCAAATCAAATATGTTTTTATTTTTTTTATTGAAAAATATTAATTGAAAAGTATTTGTGAGTTGTGAGTCGTGACTCGTGACACGCTCTTTACGATTTCATTGTCTAACTCTAAATGAAATAAAGTCCGTAAAAAGTCATGTTAAGTTTGTTCATTAATGTTAAGTTTAGTTTATGTTGCTCATTAGTTAAATTTTGTTAATTGTGTTAAGTAGTTTAAGATGTTAACTTAATTTTGTAGATGAATTTGATGAAAAGGATTAATTATTTAATTTAAAAGTATATTTGATTTGACACTCAACCCTCGAAATTGACGCGATCTTAAAAGCGCATTTAGAAGAAACATGTCGCTTTTAATTATAAAAGCGGACTTTTAAAACCGATATTTAGGCTTTTGAAAATGATATTTTTAACTTTAGAAGCAACATTTTAATTTAAAATTATTTAGAAATTAAAAATTTTACAATAGAGTTTCTATGTTATTTTATTTTCTTTGTGGCCCAAATTTAAAAGCGACATAGAATTTGACCTCGTCCACTATCAAGGAATTTGTTATATGGGCGTGCGTAGTACTAAAGAAAATATGGGATAATGATAACTCCAAATGGACTAGTGACAGGAGGGGTGTTGTTGATCTTCTTCGTTTGCGTAACAGTCGGGAGTCGGAGAGGGGAGTCGGAGAGGCCAAGTATCAGAGAGAGGCATTCTGAGATCTGCAATCCATTGGAAAATGATGAGTTAAAGATCAATTTTGGCGCTACCTATTCTAGAGTTGGTGTGGTAATTGGGATGGTTGCGATAGACAATGAGCATAAGGTTCGGGGGATCTGATGCAGTCTGATTGGTAGAGTTGTTGATTTCAAAACAAAAGGCACGTGGTCATCGAGGGAGACAAACAAGGCGTCATGTGAAGCCCGAAAAACATGAAAAGCTCCTTAAATTGATAATTATTTTCTTTACTTCATAATTATTTAGATGAGTTTCACTGTTTTATTATGTTTGGTTTGTGTGGACGTCGACGAACCCGAAATATGTTGCTCACGAATTGTAAGTAGACTAATCATTCTTGAATTTTAAATTTCGTGTTTATGAGGAATCTTCCGCCTCTTATGTGGGAGCTTGTTATTGGTTCAATGAAAATTGGAGGTACTCTTTCTAAAACAGATTTTAACGATGTCTTTTTTCCTCTAAAGAAAATAATGTTAAATAAATTCACTTGATATATGAGGATGGTTTATATGTATATTTAAGTGCAATTCAACTTATAAAAAAGGGAAGTTTCATATAGAATATCAAATCAACTTGAACGTCTAATTTAAACTATTCCTTTGTCTTAATTCTTATGTAGTATGTTAGTCCTTTTTTTTTAGAAATAAAATCTAGTCCTTTATTTTGATTTCTTTTTTTTTGCTTGGGTTTTCTTTCCCAATGTGTTTTGAGAAAACATAAAATAGTTTGATAGTGGATGATATTTGAATGGCTTCAATATATATATATATATATATATATATATATATATATATATATATATATATATATATTATAATAATTATTGATTGTTTGTAGAGCCATGAAAACTACCCCATCAGATCAGAGAAGAGTTTGCCCTTAAAAAGAATAAATAAATAAAGAGTTTGAAGTTTGAACGCATATTTCTTTTTCCAGTTTCTTTCTTCTTCTTAATCATATAAAATAACATTCTCACCATCATTTTGAGGCACGATCTAATGCCATGTCGTTTTCCTTCTCAAACTCAAGCACGTGTCTCAGCGACAAATTCTTTCTTTTTTGCTGAACATACGTAATGAAACTTACTCGTCTTTCTTATATTTTATCTTCTTATTAATATGTTTCAAGTATCAAACAAATAACGCGTGTGTTGTGTGTGACCGTGTGAATTTATGATTCGGATGTGCGTTGGTGCATAACTGTTGTGACCGTGCTTTGTACAGTAAACTCTTAACCAAATCCATACGAGTGGGTAACTCGATCAAAAAAGAAAAAAGAAATATTAGCTATAATTACCAGTCTATAGCGTATTCTAAAAAGCTATTTGAAACGATAGTAGCGTGTCGTGGTGCAATAACATAGGGGGAATTTTTTGAAAAACTGTTTCAATGATCTTTTTTTTTTTTTATAAAATAATTTTGTATATGTCATCAAACATGAACATTGATTTTGAGAACAAACGTGAAATAGGAAAAAAAAAAAAAAAAAAAAAAGAAAGAAAGAAAAAAAAAACCTACTATGATAAACCATAATTAAATCATTTTCAAGTCAATCAACTATGAATTGAACATTAAATTTGATATTAATAAATCAATAATTTCCCCACAACTATTAGCTAGCCCTTTTGAATTATCTTCTCTTGTATATAATCCAATCTGTGTTACAATTTATACATCAAAAGCAAATATAAAATTATTTATTTTGATTTCTCTAGTTAATTTTATACACAATGCACTATTATGCTAGCTATATTATGCCGTGGTGACCTGGATACCTGAATCGAACTAATAATATATGAGTTATCGACTGATCATTAGCTAATCCAAAATCATACTTATACTTTTATAGTGATTACTATAGACACAAAATTAACATCTCATTTTCATTCACGTGTTTACCTAACTTGTAAGTTGACAATTGTTATAATCATCTACCGTTTATACGATAAAATAGAGGTTTGTTTTGATAATGATCAAATTGTGAAACTAGACTAGACGACAACATATATAACTTATATATCGATTCATAATCGTCCTAGAATGCTGTACACTACTGTACATTCGATCGAACATGCTAACGTATCATGTGAGATACCACATTTGTGTACACATGTTCTTTCATATTTATCTAGACTTCTCATATCAAAGACACTCAAATTATTGAAACTTCGAATCCACTGATTCGTCTTTGGACTTGGATATAATATTCTTTATACATATCACTTCTAGGCAAGTTCCATGAAAAATAGAGCACTTTTGGCCCCCCATGAGCGTAGCACGGTAGCTAGAGATTTGAGGCTCAAATGTTAGAGTCCGAGTTGCATCTAGGAAGGTTAGTATCGTCCAAAAATCAGTGAATCAACGATAGTTTTGAGTTGTAATATACAACTTGATTAAATACCAAGGTGATAAATACTTTTTCTTTTGATTGAAACAGGTTGACATAGCTAATTTTTGTAAATTGGTCTTGCTCGAAAATATTATGTTCATCATTCGAAGCAGCATTAGTTTCTCTTTTGCAAGTCATAGAAGCATGCAGAGGTCGAACATCTGAACTCTTCCAAGAAGGGAAAAAAAATATCCCTCAACTCATATGGTTTGTTTTTAATGAGCCATAAGGAATTTGTGGATGTAGAAACATCAAGAACAACATCTTCCAAATGGATGGAAAGATGCAAGTCAAGAGCAAAAATACTTAGATGAGAATTCTAAAAATTGTAAGTATAAGCTCGGAAGGAATTCACTAACATGAATTTTTTTTTCAATTCTCTGAAGATTTTGGAGAAAATTATCTTTATTGGTAGAGATGTCTCCTCCATTAATTGCCGATTAAGTAGTGAGAACTTGTGTAGATTAGATGGCGATTGTTGTACATCATCTTCTAAAACTAAGAATAAGAGTGTCAGGTATAGTGAGATTAAAAAAAAAAAAAAAAAACCATTAGAGTTCGCTTTCTCAACAACAATTTCACAAAAAAAAAATATTTTATATATCAATTACATATTTCTCGGTCAAAGTTAGCAAATTAAAGATAAATTGGCATTAACAATCAATATTTTTCACTAACTTTTTGGATTTTTGTAAAATCAATTCAATTTAATTTTAAAAAAATTAGCTAGGTAAATAGCCAGCTAAAATGTTTGGAATTGTTATATAGCCAACGTTTCGTAAATCTTAGATAAATAGCCAAAGGATGACGTGCTCTAATAAATGAAAGTGACTATTTACCTAAGATTTACGAAACGTCGATAATTTAGAAATGTCAAACTGTAAATGTGCTTATTTACTGGACCTTTAAGTTTAGACACCCTAAAAACTAAAAGAGGAGATCATATTTCACAAACACCGTAGTATATACAAAGTTTTTTTTATGAACCGAATTTAAACTCTAAAAAAATATCAAAATGAACAAGGATCCAATAAAGTGTTTTCCTATCCTTGCTACTGAAGGAAGTCCTAAGTACTTGCAAGATATTTTTCACGTAAATCTAATATACAACACACAAACAAAATAATATATGCAGGGACAATTAGACCAGCAGTCAACTCACTCTCTTTTTAAAAAATAGCCAAAATTTTATTCTATAAAAAAAATAATCCACCAGACCAAAATAAATTAAATAATTATTTTAGTTAATTTAATTTATTTCGTTACTATATAAAAAAATAGTTTATCAGGTCGAAGTAAATTAAATTTACTTTGGTCTGGTGGACTATTTTTTAATAATTAAATAAAATTTTAGTTAGAATTTTAAAAGAAACTAATGACCAGTTACAATAAATCCTTTATATATGTACGTAGTTTACGCATAGACAAGTCAAGTCTAACTCAGAGGGGGTTTTTAGCCCTCCCTACTATTTTATTTCCCCTAAATTAATAAAATACAAGTTTTAGTAATAAAGCAACACACCATTGATTATGAAATAATTAATGTAATAACAGGTATATAAAAAAAATAACACCCAACATGTATCCATGTAATATAAATTATTTATTGGTTTGTTATAACCTCTTCTTCATGTATATAGTTAATGTATTACAAATTCTTTAATTTAGTATTTATATGCATTTATATTTAGCATCCAGTACCTATAGAATTTATTATATTAAAAAACGTATTGAAATTTCTTATATATTTTTTTTAGAGAATTACACAGGATGTGTATTTTGAATAAAGCCTTGTATAATAAAAACTAATACTTTGATATAACAATAAATGACCTGTGTATTTTTAACAATCTATACCTAACAGGTGATGATGAAAAAAAATTACAAGAGATATAGATAACTCTATAATTTAATTCTTTAATTGTTTACGTATACTATCTTCAATAAGCTTGATAATATAGTTACGACGCAACGATTTTATAGCTAGCACAAAACTTCGTTGATGGCAATTACAGTGCTATTTTCCTCCATTTTTTTAAGAAAATGAGTCGGATTAAGCCACTTGAAACGTTGTTATTGCAATCAAGCCAACGTTTCACCTAAGTTTCAAATATAGCCACGAATGATGACGTGACTTTATTATTCATTTAGCAAATTACTAGATTATCCTCTATTAAAATTTAGGGCGGTGCAAAAAAACCGTAAAAACCGTAAACCGGACCGGACCGGTGATTTTTAAACCGCCGGTCCGGTTTAAAACGGTTTTTTTTCCCCGGTCCGGTCCGGTTTACCCAATGCAAACGGTCCGGTCCGATTTAAAAAAAAAACCGTTAAACCGGACCGGACCGGTTTATTTATAAAAAAAAAAAAAAAAAAAAATTAATTAATGTCCAATTAGCCAAATTAGGCATTTGTGCATGTATTTAACTCCCATATATGACTATATGTTTGTGTTTTGGTGGAAAATTAATGGTTTTTTTTTAAAAAAAAATTATGTAAAACGGTTCAAAACAGTCCAAAACGGTTCGGTCCGGTCTAAACGGTTCAAAACGGTCCAAACGGTTCAAAACGGTCCGGTCAGGTCTAGATGATTTAAAACGGTCCGGTCTGGTTTTTACAAATTTTGGTCCGGTCCGGTTTGGGTTTTTTTGAACCGTTTTGAACGGTCCGGTCCAGTTTTTCGGCCGGTTTTGGACCGGACCGGACCGTGCACAGGCCTATTAAAATTGACTACATCAACATGTAACCAACGTTTTGATAGACCAAATAATACAATTAATACACGTCAACTTTTTTCCTTTAAAAAAAAAAGATACACGTCAACTTTTTTCTTTAAAAAAAAAAAAGATACACGTCAACTTTTAATAGTCCATAATATTTTATTTCTTTTTTTATAGTTTAATTAGTTGATTTGAAAAAGACATTCAAATCTGCGTAATTCATAATGCAAGGTAAGTTTTCTTTGGTTAATTTTAGTTAATTTCCACTTATTTTACACGAGATAAGTTTTGGCTGGCTAAAACGTTGGCTAGCAGTTGGTTGTTTTCTTGGGTTAATTTAAGTTAATTTCGTTGATTTTACACGCGATAAGTTTTGGCTAGCTGAAACGTTCGCTAGTAGTTTGTTTTTATGATTTATGTCACATAAGGGTATTTTCGATATTTTCTAACCGTTTATTTCTGTAAATGGCTAGATTACAAAATTTACCAAACGTTGGCTAGATCTTTAAAACCATGTTTGAAATTGGCTACGTTGCTAGATTACCCTTTTTTAATTCGTTTTACAATAAAAAAAATAGTTATCAAATTTATAACCTAGTAAATATTGGTAAAGAAAGTATATGGCTTCATCCCAGTGTATTATATGTTCGTATATATGATCACACCAAATTGTACAAGTGATTTCATTCTTCCTTTGAGTTGGCCGCTAAAAGCAGCCACGGAGAAGATGAGATGGTGGTCCTTGATTCTCACCGGCCATCATCATCATTTAGGCCTTCTATGGTCTCTAGGAGATGAAACTAAGCGGAAGAGATAACAGAGAGAATTGTGCAGAGAAATAATTTCTGCTTTGATTGCTTTCTCATTTCATGAATGAATCAATACATACTTTACAGGTTTATACATTAGGCTATACAACTTGACGTTCGTTAGTCTGTAACTAACTTCTGTTACGATGCCGGTTGTGCCAGGCTGTCAAGAGGAATCCAATGCCTCCACTTGCTTAGCTGGCGTAGTCAATTCCTTAGCTGAGTAAGCTTTGACTTCAACATCCCCTCTCAAGCTGTAGGGTGATATATGAACCTGAAGCTTGTCTCTTAGCTTAAGGAATCGACTGACTGACAGCCCTTTGGTTAGTACATCAGCTGTTTGCTCTGCTGTAGGTACATAACGAATTTCGATCTCCTTTCTAATCACCATGTCTCTGATGAAGTGTAGATCTATTTCAACGTGCTTTGTCCGAGCGTGGAACACTGGGTTGGCAGTCATGGCAGCTGCTCCCAAGTTATCACACCACACCAGAGGTGTTTGAACGATGGGCAGATTGAGTTCTGACATTAGAGACCGTATCCACAGAATCTCAGCTCCCACATGAGCCAGCGCTCTATATTCAGCCTCAGTACTCGATCTGGCTACCACTGCTTGTCTTCTTGAACTCCAGGCAATCAAGCAACCAGCGAGAAAGACACAGTACGCGCTAGTTGATCTTCTGTCATCGATGTTGCTTGCCCAGTCAGTATCTGCGAAGCTCGTGAGAGTGAGTCTCTGTGTTGGCGAGAACTTCAATCCATGGGATATCGATCCCTTTAGATATCGCAGAACTCTCTTACATGCGAACCAGTGATCATCAGTTGGTCGTTGCAGAAACTGGCTCAACTTGTTCACTATGTATGAGATGTCCAGTCTCGTGATAGTCAGGTACTGAAGCGCTCCGATCACACTCCTGTACATGGATGGATTTTCCATTGCCTCCCCGCCGTCCTTGGACAGAGTGAGAGAGGAAGCGGTCGGAGTTGAGCAGGCTTTAGCACCAGACATGTTAACTTTGGTCAACAGATCTGCAGTGTACTTGGACTGCGTTAAGTAGAGGCCAGTAGAGTCACGAAAAGCCTCTATACCAAGGAAATAGTGTAGCGAGCCAAGCTGTTTGAGCGCAAACTGTGTGTGCAGATCGCTGATGAGCCGTTGTATCACTACAGAGTCATTCCCAGTAACGAGTATGTCATCGACATAGACAAGCACACGAATATAAAGTGAGTCTTTGTTGAAGATGAACAGGGAAGCGTCCGAGCGAGAGTTGGTGAAACCCCAGTTGAGAAGGGCAAGTCGAAGCCGATCAAACCAAGCTCGAGGGGCCTGTTTCAGGCCGTAGATCGCTTTGTGTAACCGACAAATGTGAGAGGGCTTGGCAGCATGAACAAAACCCTCCGGTTGATGCATGAATACCTCTTCTGTGAGCACGCCATTCAAAAAGGCGTTGTTAACATCAAGTTGTTGAATGTCCCAACCCTTGTAGACGGCAAGCGTGAGCACCAAGCGAACTGTGCATGGCTTAATGACCGGACTGTATGTCTCTGAGAAATCAACCCCCGGGGTCTGAGCATAACCCTTCGCAACGAGCCTGGCTTTGTAGCGCTGAATCGTGCCATCAGCGTTGTACTTGACCTTGTAAACCCACTTGTTCCCAATAACATGCTTTTGGGGGTCAAATGGCACCAGTGACCAGGTTGAGTTCTGATGAAGGGCATGAATCTCGGCTTCCATGGCTTGAGCCCATTTGGGATCTTGTAAGGCATGTGACACAGATGAGGGTTCTCTAGGACCAGGGTCAATGGTGAGAGGATGTTTTGTAGCTGTGAAGGCTTTTGGTTTTGAGATGCCAGATTTTGAACGGGTTTGTATATGATGTGTGTTTGTGTGAACATCGGAGATTGGAGCAATGGGTGAGTGAGTATTTGTGGTGTCTGGTACAGGGTACAGGGTATTTTGAGGGTGAGTACCGGGTATGGACTGGTCACATGGGGATACATTGTTTTCAGAATGTGTTGGTGTAGAGTCTGAAGTTGATGTAGTGTCTGGGACCACAGGACCACCGTGTGGGTTGACATCTGGAACAAGAGAGGGCTCTTGAGAGGGCATAGGTGATGAAGATAGGCTAGGGACCCCAGCGTCACGAGCATGAACCAGTGGTCTAAAACATGTGACTGCATTTGTATTTTGTAACTCACAGCAAACTGACGCATTTGACTCAGGGAAAAGCATGGAATAAGGAAACTCATTTTCATTAAAAACAGCGTTACGAGTGACATAAATGCGACCAGACCTGTGCAGACATTTGTATCCTTTGTGACTTGGACTGTAACCAACAAAAACACATAAATCTGACCTGAATTGTAACTTGTTTTTGTTGTAAGGCCTTAAATGTGGGAAAACAGATGAGCCAAAAACTTTAATAAATTTGTAGTCAGGTTTTTTTTGAAAAAGAGTTTCAAACGGACTGAGATTGTTTAGTGTTGGTGTTGGTAGATAATTAATGACAAATGTGGCAGAAGAAAAAGATTCCCACCAGAAATGAAGAGGCATTTGTGCCTGAGCCAGCATAGAAAGCCCAAGTTCAACAATGTGTCTATGCTTTCGTTCGGCTTTGCCGTTCTGAGCATGCACATGTGGACAGGGATGGCGAGCTGTAATGCCATGCTCATTTAGAAAAGGTGTAAATGACCGGAATTCACCGCCCCAATCAGATTGTAAGCAGCAAATGGAAGTGTTTAGAGATTTTTCAACAAATTTTTTGAAGGATTTGAAGACGTTTAATGCTTCAGATTTTAGTTTCAGCGGGTAAATCCAAGTGAATTTTGAAAAATCATCAATAAAATGGATATAATATCTATGTCCTTGAGGTGAATTTACCGGAGCAGGACCCCACAAATCTGTGTGAACTAATTGTAGAGGTCTATCAGACTTATTTTGAGATAAAGTGAAAGGCAAAGAGTGACTTTTTCCAGACTGACAAGCATTACAAAAATTATTCTTTGATTTTGCAACGTCATAGAGATTACAACTATGTAAGACCTTATTGACAACATGACTCGAAGCATGACACAATCGCCTATGCCACATATCCCACTGATCAGACTTAGAGCTAGTGAAACAGACAATATTATTGTTTTTATTTTCTTTTCCTACACAAACAGACCTGGACTGACTCAACATTGTGTTTGACACTGACATATCTGGTATGGAACTACAATGAGAAACAGGACTACAAAGACTAACACTGTTCTTGGACTCGTTGATGCAAAACGCTGGTTTGATATCATCGGCGGTCTCTGACATCAGGTATAGCCCGTTCCTATGCCTCCCTCGAAGAAGAGCACGCCCTGTTCTCTTTTCCTTCACAATGCAACAATCAGCGTGAAATTCAACATATACATCGTTATCATTTGTGAGCTTAGAGATGCTAACTAGATTTTTCTTTATTAGCGGTACTCTAAGTACTTGATTCAATCTCATATTGTGGTTTTCTCTATTCTCAAGTATTGTTGATCCAACATGAGAAATACCAACACACGTACCATTACCAACCATCAGTTTGTCCTTCCCTTTGTATTCGGAGCTGAGTTGCAGATTGCTGAGATCTGCAGTGACATGATTCGTTGCTCCTGAATCGGCATACCAGGATGGATCAATCACAAATTCTGCACCAGCAAAGAACGCAGTTCTGTTCTGATTTGGTGAAGGATTTGCCGTGTTTGTTGCTTGCTGAGAGGTGCCTTGGTACGATTCGTCGAGTCTGTACCAGCAAGTTGTAGCAGTGTGCCCTTGCTTGTTGCAGATCTGACACGTAGGCTTGGAGTTGTTGCCACGACCGCCATTTGATCGTCCTCCTCTCGCACGTCCTCTAGACCGTCCTCCTCTTCCTCGTGAATCGGCGTAATTGACGAAGCCTTGGACATCGATGGTGGTGTAGGCGTTCTGTTGCTCAATTCGAGTCTCTTGCGAGAGAGCCATCGCGAGAACTTCTTGAACTGAGACTTGAGATTCCAAATCTCCATTGTTTTGGAGCTGGTTGCTTACCATAGCAACTATGACATCATATTCGCTTGGCAATCCCATGAGAATAGCAGTAATGAGATCGTCATCAGATATTTCACTTCCAGCAAGGAAAAGTGAATCTGCGATGCTCTCCATTTTGGCGAAGTAGTCACCGATAGAAAGAGAACCTTTCTTCGTTGTCTGGAGTTGAATCTTCAATGGCATGATTCGCGCCTTTGATCGAACAGCAAACAATCGCTCCAGAGCTGTCCAGACGCCGAATGATGTGTGAATCCTGGTTACCGATCTGAGGATCTGATTCGACAGGGATGAGAGTAACCAGCTGAGGAGTAACTGCTCCTCTCTCCTCCATTGTTCATACTCCACATTGTTGATTCTGGTGATCTTCCCTTCGCTGTCCTTCGATTCGAGAAATTCCGGTGGACAGGTCTTCGTTCCATCAACAAAGCCTTGAAGGTTGTGTCCGATAATGGCTGGAAGAACTTGAGAGCGCCACACAGAATAGTTGTCTCTGTCGAGTTTGACAGAGATCGCTGTGCTCAGAGTCGAAGCGAAGTGAGAAAGTGCCATGGCTCCTCGAGGATCGTTGAACTGCGACGCCGATGAAGTAGTTTCAGCGGCCATCGTGATCGGAGCTCTGATACCAAGATGAAACTAAGCGGAAGAGATAACAGAGAGAATTGTGCAGAGAAATAATTTCTGCTTTGATTGCTTTCTCATTTCATGAATGAATCAATACATACTTTACAGGTTTATACATTAGGCTATACAACTTGACATTCGTTAGTCTGTAACTAACTTCTGTTACGATGCCGGTTGTGCCAGGCTGTCAAGAGGAATCCAATGCCTCCACTTGCTTAGCTGGCGTAGTCAATTCCTTAGCTGAGTCAGCTTTGACTTCAACACTAGGGGATTTCCAATTTCTCTTATTTGGCTTTTATTATTATATTTAAAAAAAAGGTATGAACCCATTGGATTTTCTTTTATGTAATGGAATCGATTATCACATCTTAAATATTTACGTAATAAGTTTCAAAGTCTATTACGGAAGATAAAATAATTCTTAGTTATATCAGTGATAAATTTATAGATAATCTTTCAGGAAAAATTATCCGATATGCATGTGAGAATTTGGTTCACGTCGCTTTAATTTATATAGTAACCGGTAATATTGTACGTTGCATGGCAAATGGCAGTGACCCAGTTGCTAAATTCTAAATGCATTTGTCCAAAATCAAAATCTAGAGCTGTATATTTCAAACAATAAATTTAAGAGGAAGACAAACAAGAAAAGTCTATGATCAGCAATCATCCATCTTAATCAAGGAAAAAAAAAAAAAGCAAGAAACTATGTGTGGATTGAAAGATAAAATTTGAGACCCGTATAAGATATACACTAAAAAAACACTAACGGGTTTAAGTTCAATGAGATCGATATTTTATCGATCCTTCTAGATATAAAACAAAAGCGTGTAGGTTTAAACTCTACAACATTACAATGAGATTTTTTTTTTTTTTTTTTTTTTTTTTTTTTTTTTTTTTGTAATCGTTATTAACAATTAAGAATTATAAAGCTAGTATATTCTTCAAAATTGCTAGTTTAAGTATTTGTATATGTATATGTATATATGTATATGTATATGTATATGTATGTATATATATGTATATATATATATTTAGTATCATGGAGGGTGATGCGAGCACGTCTGTCTTGCGCATAATAGCAACGTGGCACGCCCAACGCATGCAACAAAAACCTCATGCATCATGGTAATACCATAAAATATTTGTTTTTCTTTGTGTAAATTAACTAATATTTTTTTCTTTATTTTATTACCCCTAAGGATTGGTGATAATCATGATGTTCCATTGGTCTGCCTTACACATAATTATTTTGTTGTTATGCGAATGATAAGGCTAAAATAATACGTTCTTGGGATCTCAATGCCCTATAAAGAGGGTATCCTAAATGTCCTAAGAACATATGAGTGAGCGAAGAGATTTTTTTTGGTCATTGCTTTCTCTTTTTGAATGTGTTCAAATCAATGATTAAGTGCCAAATTTTACCTAGAGATCACTGTCCGACATGCACTTTCTTGGACCCATTTTACTTAAATATACCCTCTTTTCCCCCTTTTTAAGGTTCTCTTTGCATTTTTTGGGGGGCTCAAAAGCAAATTCTCAGTTGATTTCAAATTTTAGACTATTGCTGTTGTATTAAATATTTGCATTCCATTCAGAGCAAAAAATATTTGCATTCCATGCTTAATATACCTTCTAGCTCTCTCTTTTTAAAAGAAAGAAAAATAAAGTGGCAAAGAGAACTTCCCTATTAAGATCAAAAGAAAATACATATATATATATATATATATATATATATATATTCCTTTTGAGCTTTATTTATGTGTACGTATATATATATATATATATATATATTGCTTTTGTATTAAATATTTGCATTCCATTCAGAGCAAAAAGTATTTGCATTCCATGCTTTAATATACCTTCTAGCTCTCTCTTTTTAAAGAAAGAAAAATAGTGGCAAAGAGAATTTCCCTATTAAGATCAAAAGAATACATATATATGTAGATATTTATGTATATGTATATATGTGTGTGTATATACATTCTTCTCGAAATTTAGAGCTTAATTTTCTATTATTTATGCTCCTGATTCTAGTTGTCTAGGCTATGGTAGGGTGACTTGAGATGGCTTAAAGAATAATTGTATACAAAAACGGAAATCATTTGATGGATAATGAGGTGGGTATTAATTAATATTAGATTGATGGGAAAGTGGCATAAAAATAAGAGATTGGTTCTTTTCATCTCTGCCAAATGTTACTTTTGCTAGACCGCAACAAAATCCAAATACTGTGCTACCATTCCTACAAATGATAGATGTAAATGAAAAGAAATCCAAACTTCCCACGAAATAATCTTTCCTTGATAAGTTGAACACACTCGGCTCGATGAAAAATAGATTTTGTCTCTGTTTAGAATCTTTAGTTAACGTAGTTCAGTGGGATGAAACTTTCTTTGCTAATAATTTAATTAGGTTTTCATAACAAAATACTAGCACTCATGAATTAAATAAGAAACTAGAGAAAACCCTGACCAAATTCTATATACTTAAAACATGAATAAGATAATCTTTACTAAATCAGTTGACAAACAAAACTTGCACATATCCCTTCTTGGGTTGGTGAAGGTTTAACAAGCCCCAGCTGTTTATCTTAGGAAAATAACGTATTTATTACTATTTGATAACTTATTTTTCATAATCAATCAAAATGACAATTTTGCCAATTTTATTAATGAGTCTAATATTCAAATACAATTTTATCCTTATTTTTTTTTAACTTAATTTTTCGCTCTTCTTCTTCTCTCTCTCTCTCTCTCTCTCTCAACAATAACTCTTTTTCTCTTTAAACAAAAAACAAATGCATCGTATCGGTAAGTCAGTAGCTCATATCGACGGTGTTCAATCCCTGGAATCGCCGAGATCTCATTAGGAATCAGACCGGTAAGGGTGTTGGAGGTGAGAGAAAGCTCCTTTCCAGGTTCATCGAGAATTGAGGTGGCTTTGTCTCTAACTTGCCAGGTTCCTCTTTTTTTTCGTTCCTTTTTTGTTGGTTTCATAAATCAATCCATCATTGATTTTCTTATCCGAGAAAAAGAAAAAGAAAAATAGTATTTAGATGGGTCCATTAGCAATTTCAAAGTTAACGTTAGTATTTTCAATCTAGCAAAGCTCATTTTCCTGATCTCTACTAACCTACATCACTTATGATGCTTCAAATTATTTCTGTTTGCCTCATAATATTGATGTAGTTATATAGCCAATTTAAAGTTATGAATTTGCAAAATAGTCAAGGTTTGTTTTAATTTAGTGAAATAGTCACAATGTGGAGTAATCTAATTTAAAAAAAAAAAATTGACCCTAAGATTAATATTTTTGAAAGTGATAAATTGCTTATAATAATCGTAAAAAAAATTAATCCTGGCTGTCAAAATTTTTTTGAAAACGTAAATTTGGCTACTTTGCTGAAAAGTTGAAAGTTTGGATATTTTGTTACTCAATAAATTTCAAATGGCTATTTTGTACAATTTTCCATATAAAAACTCTAATGAAATTCTTTGTTTTGGCTTATATCTGAGTGTAGTATTGGATTTGCATTTTGCTAGTAAATAAGATAAAATCCAGGGAAAGCACGATCACCACCGAGTCTCGGAGCACGATCACAACAGGATTCTCAATTGGACTGCTGGGAAAATTTTCATTACACTAGATCTTCATTTCCTGGGATGCTTTCCCCCAACGAAAAGAAGACTTTTTTTATTTTAGTTTTTTTGCTCCAATTTAAAAAAGATGACTTTCAAAATCTCAAACATATATCATATACGGTGACAGTTTCTTATTTCAAGACTTGTAACTAATTTCATGTTCAGCTCAAAATGTGAAATATATATAAATATAAGTTAAAAAATAGAAAATAATTTTCATGTGTTGACATATATGTCAACAAATTGTGTCGATTGTTGAAATATGTGTCAAGAAATCGTGTCATTTGTTGACATATATATCAACAAATTATGTCATGTGTTGACATGTCAACAAATTGTGTATTTGTTGACATATATATATATATATATATATATATATATATATATATATATATATATATATGTTTATGTCAACAACTCGTCAAATTGGCCCTGATTTGTTGATTTAGAAAAAAAAATAAAGTAAAGAAAAAAATAAGAGGGTGAAATTAATTATACACAATATATTCTCTCTCCTCTATTTACTAATAAAATTGGCCAAATTTTCATTTTGGTTGATTATGAAAATAGATTATCAAATGATAATAGATCCGTCCATTTCACTTTACCATATATATGACTGTTGGCTTGAAGTACAAGTCTTTCAATTAGACTATATGTTCCGGTGAAAAATAACTATGCGCAAAAAACTTCGATTTTCTAGATTCTCTATAATAATTAGTTAATTATGTTGGGTCTTTAATTCAACACTGGGCTTATATATTAAATAATTATGTGTTGTGGTCTGTCAATAAAGATAACCCGTTAAAAGTGATCTAATATTATTTACGGGGATATAGGCTTTCATGTATCTATATACATATATGCATATGGTATTTAGAATATGGGTATATATATGTCAGATGGTGTTTAGAATATGGATATATATATATATATATATATATATATATATATATATGTCAGATTTATTTATTATGGACATAAAAGTAAATTAATTTAGTATTATTCATATTATGATGTTGAATTATAATAGCAACGTCAGTTTAGGTTATTATGTACATACTCATCAGCGTAGTTGTTGCTATTTACGATCTATTATGTCTGTATATTTTGTTTCGTTTATGATTCATCAATATGTATATTTGCTATATATACTTTTTTTAATTTGCTTATAAAATATGGATGGTTTACGTACATATCGCTTATGTTATTTGTTCATTTATATATAAGGCATATGATTAATGTACATAGATTTATTTTGCGTCTCTTGCCTATTTTCTTGAGAATTTCGTTTGTTGTTCATCAACAATTTAGATCGGCGACGACGGGTCTTAAACAACTATCTAGTCAACTTTTTGCTTGCCTTAGATTTTTCAGATTAAAGCCCTAATGGGCCTGATTATTTAAGCTGTGGGTTTATTAGCCCATAAAAAAATTAATTCAAATATTGGTATTATTTAATATGTATATATTTTAAAATAAATTAATTGACACAACATATCACCAAAGTAGCCTCTCTTGTAAAAATTTATGTATTTTAAAATATATAAGGTTTTGTCGTGTAACTTTTGTGAATGTTTATCGGTCCAAAGGAATGTAAATGTGTAACTTAATTGCACCTATGTCTGCGCTAATAACTACGTGATGATTCTTTAGTTTTACATGTGAATAATAGATCGGCCCAAAGGAAGATTTATTATTTGATATGTTCATTATTGTCAGTATTTGATTTGAGCACCAAGATATCACTTTCAACTCATTTTTCTTGTCCAAATACATAATATTGATAGAGTGCACGATATCTTGAGATGACATTTAATTACCATATTTGAATTTGAATTTTGTTTTAGGATTTCTCAAAGCATGTTTGTTTGTTTATAGTTCTTTGTATCCGTTACGACTTCTGGAAATATTTTTTCTGCCAACATCAATTCAATTCCTTTGTTGAATGACTCCAACTTCAAGTCATGGGAAGGAGAACTTGCTGATTGTTCTCGGGATCATGGATCTGGCCTGGTGATAAGAACTGAACCTCCTCTAGCACGTACGGACAAGAGTACCTCTGATGACAAGAGGGAGATGGAAAAGTGGGAGAGATCGAATCTCATGTGCATGATGATCATGAAGGAAACCATTCTAGAAGCATTCATGGGCACTATGTCTGATTCTATTTGCTACAGCTACGGAATTCCTTACTGATATTGAGAAAAATGTTTGTACAAAACAAAAAGTATGAATTGGTTTGCTCTTGACAAGTCTGATTTCAAATAAGTATAAGGGTAAAGGCAAGATCATGGAGTACATACTAGAGATGTGTCATCTTGCTTCAAAGATGAAAGCACTTAAGCTTGAACTCTCTGAGGACTTGCTAGTGCATTTAATTATGATATCTCTTCCTACATAGTTTCACTATAATTGACATATAGATCTTATTTCAAGACTTGTAAATTATCCATATAAGGCAAAATACAAAATATGGGTAGACTTGTAGGGAAACGTGTCATTTGTTGACAATTATCTCAACAAATCATGTCGATTGTTGACATATATGTCCACAAGTTGTGCCGATTGTAGACATATGTCAACAAATGGTGTAATTTGTTGATATATAAATATATATATATATATATATATAAACAAATTATGTCATTTGTTTATATATTAACAAATTGTGTCATTTGTTGACATTTATATCAACAAATCATGTCATTTGTTGACATATATGTCAACAAATCAGGTCATTTGTTGACATCTATGTCAGCACATCAACAAACTTTCTAGTGTTGTCATTTGTTGACATGTACATGTCAATAAATTGTGTCATTTGTTGACATATATATGTCAACAAATCGACAAACTTTTTTGACATATACGAGATTGAGAAAAAAAAAAGAAAAAAAGAGAGTAAAGGGTAAAATGGATACAAATATTTTCTTTCCTCTTTTTACTCATATAGAATTGTCCAAATTAGTGTTTTAGTTGAGAACGAGGTAGATGACCCGCGCGTTGCTGCGGGTTATATTTTAGTTTTGGAATTTTTTCTTGGAAGATCGATATGCAGCAGAAGAACGTGGTCGTGTCAACTACTTTTTATCCTAGTTTAAAAACTCAGATGCTATTCTGTGACATGAATTTCTATGGATTTATTATATAATAACTATGTAATACTGAGGTAAGAAAATGAATTATATGTAAAAGTATGGTACAAAGTGTTTGCTATCTCATGCTACCTACAGGTGTAAGGAGTTGACTTCTTATATGATAGCAAAAATATATACATATACCCCTTGTTTTCCAAAAAAAAAAAGAGTAATATACATGACAAAAGGTTACTACTCCTTCATTTCCGGTTCTTCCCCATTTTCACTATAAGTGAAAAGAAACATGTAGTGAACCTAATATATGAGAAGTTCGTTATTATGCCTGTTAACATATATATACATACATAAGTAGTATATTATATTCCAAAATAATAGCAAAAATGCTCCATTTCGGTGGGAGATGTCCTGTTGTGCTGCAAATAAAAAGACCCAAATCGAATGTCAGTCATTATTTGCAAGGACATTATAATTTGTTTCCATGGCAAGTTTCTAAAGTGTGTAAATAATGTTTAGGAGATATAAAAACACAGACAGCTAATATATAATAAAGAAGAAGTACCTTAATTATTGGAGCTTTTCCGGTCCTTGTGTTTGCTATCTTAAACTTTCTAGTCCGAAGGGTTTAACTTCTTGTACGGCAGTAAGTATATATACATATTTATGTCCCTTGTTTTTCCAAAAAAGTATAACACATGACAAAAAGTTATTGCTTCTTCCTTTTTGTGTCCTCCTCGTTTTCACTATAGGTCAAGAAAAGCATTTACTGAACTTAATATATGAGAGATTAGTTACTATTGTAAAATGATAGATATTTACCTGAAAAGCTTTCGTTTGAGAGATGTTGATGGCGTTTCTTCTTCAACACTACAGTAAAGAGTGAAGTACTTAGGTAAATGAGAATGTTATTCCTATAAAGAAATTGTATATATTTTATTACCTGGAACTTAATGGTTTTGGATTTGGAGTTTTTGGGATCAAGCTTGGAGCACTTGAAACTGGGATTTCATTTTTTCCTTGTATAAAGCCGTGATCACCGCACCACCATGATGTCCCCGAGGATTTGACCATTTTATTGCAAGTGGGGCAGGAATTGTAATACTAGCCTTCTGTTGTATCGAAGTTTGTGATTGTTGCATTGATTGTGTATTTAGCATTCTATAATAAAGCATCAAAATAAGTAGAAGATTTAGGTTTGAAACATCAACATAAAAATAAGTGAACCTAATTGAATAATATTAAATGACATACCAGATCAGATATTTTAAGCTCATTAATTTTCTTCATGTTTTTTTTTTATTTTTTGCTATTCTATGGGCTCAACTGATTTTGTTGGTGGCAGTACCTCAACTTTTGTTGCTTGGTTGAGGAATCTGTAGATGAATAGGAAAAAATACAGTTGTTATTGAGTATCTAAATAGATATTAGTTATATCTTAAGCAGTATGCAGTCCATTTTTTTCAATAACACTTTTTGAGTTTACCTTGTTTTTAAAGTTTCGGTGTCTGCCGAAGGTGGAAAAAAAAAATTTATTGACGAAGATGTGCTTGCCACATATGGTTTTCCTGAATAATAATTATTAGATAACATGTTAACTAATATATATTTTAAAAACTAAGATGAATTTATATAATACCTAAGTATTGTTTGACCAGCATTGCTGCGAAGACTGTGACCCTCGTTTCGTCGGTTAATTTACCAAGTTCTTCATCAAACTTTTGTGCCAGTTCTCCCCACAATGTAACTTGTAAATTGTCACTTATGCAAAAAGAAGAAAATACTTAAAATCCAGAAGATAAAATACTTTTCTAGGGTGACTATAAATTATAGAAATCAATTACCTGATGTTTTGAATATTGATCGTTTTCCTTAACGTAACTCTGTTGTTGACGCCGGATTCTTGTATTGGCTGGACGCTTTTTAGAACTCCTATTACATCTGGGTATCAATATTGATATTGAGAATTTAAATTATATTTGAGAATTGTATTCATACAAAGGTAATTAAATTGAATAAGAATATTACCGGTCATAATATTGTTGTTATCGATTCTCTCTGAAAGGTGGTCGTACTCAACAAAGTAAAACTTGTGCGGGGGTATCTTTGGAGCTTCTGAAGAAACCAGCGTGAAGCTTGATACTTTTGTTAATTGTATCATTGCGCTATGAGGGACGACTCTGTATTTGGCCTTGTTATGGTCAACGAAGAAGTTTCTGATTTCATATATATTGCCTGTCTGGATTTTTGGTGAGACAATATCGATATCCCGAGCCCTGATTGTTGCATGTATTGTTTCATGCTGTTATTAATTGAGAAAGAATATGGAAGTCATTAGCACAATGTAATGAACACAATGTTTAAACATATTAAACAATTTTTTATAGCATATATATAATTTCAATACATTTAAATACGTACCTCTTCATCAACCAAAATATAGTCCTCAGTCATTACTCGGCCAGTGGTAAAGTCTTTGTTAGTCCAACCTCTGGAAAACCTACCGACTATCACATTATATTGCTGGTTCGGTCGTATGGATTTGATTGGTGTGGCCATTATATGTTAATTCACAGCAATAATACATGTGATGATAATATAAAATTTAATATGACATATGTTGGTCCTTTCCTTATGTAACGCTATGAAGAATTTCTTTGTAGACTATATTTTTTTTTTATGTAATTTGGATATTTATCCATCGATTTATGTATTAATATTAACAATCCAGCCGGTGCTTTGACTCTTGACAAAACTACATACAATTGACCATGAGTAAAAATTTCATTTTCTACGTATAAACCGATTTTATCTAAAGACTGTCCTTGGCCTTTATTTATTGTCATGGCATATGAAAGTTTTACAGGAAATTGTCTTCTTTTCAAAATGAATGGCCATTTTGATTCATGAACAGTCATTTCTATTTTAGGGATATACACTATATCATTTGTATTTTCTGAATTGATTATTTGACCTTCATTTATTCTATTTGTTAGTTGTGTTATTATTAATCTTGTTCCATTACATAGTCCTAAAGATTGATTCAAATTTCGTAATAACATGATGGGGGCTCCGATTTTCAAATTTAATTCATGTGGTGGTAATCCATTAAAATTCAATGTGTTTAAATATTCTTGTGGATATAATAGATTTAATTCGTCAATATTTCCATAAGACGGTAAAATTGTATCGTAGCTGTAATATATTTTAGATTCAGCTGGAACTAATGATAAGATATACTTGTTTATTTCATCAACGATTTTATTTTCAAATAATTGGCTGCGTAGCCATCTTAAACGCTAGCAATTTTTTTTTAGCCAACCTTTCGTTAATATGCTGTAAATAGCCATATTGCTTACGTGGTAGCTTATTAATTAAATTAGGTTTACACTTTTGCCCTTATTTAATTCACAGATTTTTTTAATTAGGCATTTTTTTTTTCAAATTTAGAATCAAATAATGAAACCGAATAGGGAAGTTTTCAAATTTGAAATTTGAAATTTCCTGCAGATTTTAAAAGTTAATATCCCATTTATTGTTATGTTTTTGGAAGTTTTTAGCGTTGACTTTAGGTAATTAGTATCTATTTTCGTGGAAATTTATATGGATAAACTCTGTAAATATATTTTTCATTTATTGATATTATTTTGTCTTCCATATATTCATAATTTCCAGATTTTTCGTGCTCAAAATATTTCCATATTTTTTTTCAGTTTATTTACTCGAATATACTGTAAATATGCTTTGTATTTACAGTGAATATACTGTAAATATGCTTTGTATTTACAATGAATATAATGTAAATAAGCTTCGTATTTACAAGAATATACTGTAAATATGTTTTCTATTTACACGAACATACTGTTAATGTGAGCAACAACCAAAAAAAAAATGTTCTTCGCGGTGTCCATGTTTCCGATCGGGACCTTGGACGCAGATCGCGGAGAGGAGGACGAAGTGACGCTTGACAGAGGTGGTGACGTGGTGGTGGTTGTGATTAGAAGTGGTGGCGGCGGCCAAAAATGAAGAACAAACAATCTCAATCATAGCGTGAGCATAAAACAACCCGGAAGACATCTCTAAATCATCAAACGATTCTCAGAATCCAAAAAGCTCCAATTTCAAATACATAAACCCCAATTCTCATTTTTCGGCCAAAATCAAATCATAACCACCAAATCCAGCAATTCACAACCCAAATCTAACCTCTATTTGAAGATTTACACTCGGAATAAGAAAAAACCCAATCTTGAACCCTAAATTTAAAACCCATTTTGGAGAAGAAGATTTCTCACCTTGATGGCTGTGAAATCATCTCTTCGGTGCTCTCTGCGTCGTTTCCCGGTGTCTCCTCTCGGTCCGGCATCCTCGACGGCTCGTGGTTGTCCTCGTCTTCTCGGCTGGAACACGCGCGGGTGGTGCTCGGTCTCGGCCGCATTGATGACGCGCAAGGAATGAAAAAGAAGATAGGAGAAGGAGATGAAGGAGACGATGACGACGAGAGAGAGAGAGAGAGAGAGAGAGAGAGAGAGAGAGAGAGAGAGAGAGAGAGAGAGAGAGAGAGAGAGAGAGAGAGAGAGAGAGAGAGTAGGGGTTGCTCGGTCTCGGCCATTGATGGCGGCCAAATCCTTTTCTTTCTTTTTTTCTCTGAAAAAGCAGCTTGCGGTTGCGTGTGAATGCAGAGATACAGTTATAATGACCTTCCTTGATTTTCGCTATCATTAATGACCAAATATTTGAGCTAATGATCTTTAATGATCGTGATCACAAAATGGGCGGGAATAACAAAGGGCAATCCCGTCCCATTTTTACTGTAAATAAATCCCAATGGCTATTTACCATTAATTAACTAAATGTGGGCTAAAAATAAATTGCTTATTTTCGGGAGGCCATTTAGCTTAATTACTCATTTATTTTTAGGGGCTACTATGGTTCGTGTTTTTAAATATTCAATATTATTAAAATTATAAATGAATTAATTATATATTGAATGTGTAATATTTTGTATTGGGTTAAAATCATAATGTAATAAAAAAATTTCAGGTATTTTAATCCATGTAGCATCTTCATTTTCTATATCTTTGATTCCTTCTGCAGTACGTTCACCAATGCTAGAAATCCATGTAGAAAATTTTGTAATATTTTCTTTTTCGTCAGCTGATATATTTTGTCGAGCAAGTTGCATATTCTGTGTTAGATGTAGGATATTAAACTGTGGCCACAGGTAAGAATTAGTTAGAGTGGCGTCAATTATTTGTGCTTTACATCCAGATGTGATAATCGGTAAGATTTGTCGAAAATCACCCCCCAAGACCATAGACATTCCTCCAAATGGTAGATTGCAATTTTTTTCAGATCTTGTAATGATTTATCTAAGGCTTCAAAACAATATCTATTATTCGTTGGTGCTTCATCCCATAATATGAGGGACGTCTTGTCGAACAATTTGCTAATTGTGTTTGTTTTTTAATGTGACATGTAGAGAATTTATCTACCAATAATGGTATTTTAAATCTAGAATGTGCAGTTCTGCCTTTTGGTAGTAATAAAGAGGCAATTCCTGAAGAAGCAATAGCTAGAACAATTTTATTATTTTATCTTAATTTACTAATAATAGTGTTCCATAAATATTTCTTCCCCGTTCCTCCGTATCCGTAAATAAAGTATAGTTTCGGATCGTGATTTTGAACTGAGTTTATAATTTTGTTGTATATATTTTGTTGCTCTATATTCAAATGTGAAACTAAATTCAAATTTTATTCTTTCAATTGATTTGTATCATAATTTAATTCGTCTCTTAAAAGTTTATTATTTAAATCATCGAGTAGTGATTCTTTTGGCAAAGGGAGGTGGTAATTTTTCAAACTTGATGAATTCATATTTAATATTTTCTCTAATTCGTAAAGGACGTAATCACGTAGTTCATATTCAGGTATCTTAAACTGATCACTATTAAATAATTTATGAATTCTATATACAATGTCGTCAGTCATGAGTTTTCAATGTTTGTCAAATAACTGAATTGGATCATTTACATTACAAAATAAAAGAAGTAGAACAAATAGATGTCTTAGTTGTGTTGTTGTTGAAATAAACGCGACTTCCAAAATTGAATCGTTCCATTCTTTGTCATCTACTAATAATCCTAAAGCATTACATGTTGATTGGAATGTTGGGTATTTTACATCATCGATTGTTCGTAAAGATTCAAAGCTAGTAGCTCCTTTTTTTATAATTGAGAAGTAATCTTAAATAATATAGCTCTCCCGAATTTGGGTGAACATAATATGTACGTCCGATTGTGTAACCAAATTTTCTTGGAGTCCAAATTTTATCTCGATTGTTCCAAACCCATTTTTTGGGGAATTGTATATAGGTTAATTTTCTAGCTTCCTCGTTGGATTTGTTTATAGTCATCCACTCCGTTAAAGTTGTTTTCTCAATTCCTGGTTGTCTCAAAATGTTTTCAAGTTTTTGATTTGAATGATATGTAATATTTTGTGTATATGGTAAGTGAATTGATAATCGTTGAATATGTGATCTTCTATGATGTATAGGATATTCAAATAATCTCCATGTAGCTTCATATGGTGTAATATAGCGACAATTGATATAATTTTTTATGTCATCAATATTTGTATTTGTTTGTACTGAATTTTCGGAGAATATATTATTTTCAAAAACTGCTCTTATACGGTCCAGTCCTTTTGTCAAGTATTTAAATAAATATTTGATAAGCATTGATTGAGAAAAAATTTCACTATTTATATGAGCATTAAATTTGAGACACAATTCTCTATTGTAAGGTACAACAAATCTGTTATCTAATTTAATTTGTTCTTTTTATGAAAAAGAGGTGTTTTTCTTCGTTTATAGCTAATAATTCCATTTTCATCGATTGTTGTTTCATTTGTAAATAGTTTAGGAAATTTCTTAGAGCATATAGAATTTTTCATGCAAGGGGCATTTGTCTTTGCAAGACCACACGGCCCATGCATCATGAATTCAGTAACTATATTATATCCTATCAAGTCGGTGCTAGGGTCTGGTATCTCTTCTGAAATGATTTTGTCAATTTGTGATGGGTCGTTTATTTTATGTTCAGGATGTATTCAAAATAAGAAATGACAGTGTGGTAATTCTCTTTTTTGGAATTCGACAACGTATAAATCAGCAATTACTGGTCCAAAAATAGTTCCTGATTTTATAGTTAGAAGTATTTGATTCAATTTCATTTTGAATACTCTTGTTACTATATTAGGTCGATCTTCTGATTTTTGGCCGGGGATTAATGATAGTGCTCTTGCAATTTCAGGCCATTTTGGATTACATGTGAAAGTTACAAACAAATCAGGATTTCCATATTTTCTACAAATAGCCATCGCGCCTTGATAATTTTGTAACATATATCTCGGACTTCCTGTATGACTCGATGGAAGAATTATTTTTTTCCCTATTGTATTGGTGTCGGTATTTCCTCTATTAACGGCATCTTGAATACCTTGATAGATTTCAGATCTTAGATTTTTTTGGTTTTTTCTAACAAAATCTAATCGATCTTCTTCTACAGAAAAATATGCATCAACTAAATATTGTTGCAATAATCTACCACTTCGCAGTAGAGTATTCTTTGAAGTAGAGCGTTGTTGTAATTGATAGCAATAAACCGCTCTCATTGGAATTCTTTTACGTGAAGGTTGCTTATCCAAATGATCAGTATTCAATTTTAAGTTAGGTCTATACCCATCTTCTCCGTACGGAAAGAGTAGTGGATATTGTAGCGACATGTAGGAAGGATGTAATTTTGTGATTCGTTGTAGATTATTAGTTTGTGTTTCTACAATAATGTCTTTTCCTTGTTCATAATCTCCAATGTCACCAACAATTAATCCACCGATGTCATTCGATGTTGGTAGATCATATTGATCAGAATCGCTATTTCTTCTACCTAAAAGTCTTAGTCTAATATTTGGAATATTTGTCTATTCATATCTATCTCTTATAGTTCTAAAAGTTTTTACTAATATATTTGTTTCATCTAACATATCAATTAATTTTTTAAGAATTGATTCAGTGATAAAGTTTGAGTCATCTTTGAATTCTAATGTAGACATTCTATTTTGTATTTCATTATTAGTGTCATATATATATAATTGGGCAAATCTGGGAGGTTTATTATTAGTTGGTAATAGAGAACCTAATAAATGATGTACTTGTCCACTTATTTTAAATATATATGCACCTTGATAATTATTAATATTTGTATCTATATTAGCTCCAAAAGATGTTAGAGCTAACATCGAATTTAGTGTACGAATATATATATATATATATATTTTGGTAGTAAATGGTCTCTGGTTCACTATTACAGCTTAAGAAATGATCTAATATTGGCGGACTCTCCTTTAGTAAGGGTAGTTTCACTTAATTCTTTTGACAACATAAATTATATGTGGGTGGACCACTTACATTTGAACGTTCATCAAACCAGAATAATGTCCCACAATACTCGCAATAATATTTATAGTCACCCAAATCTAGATATGAGGTATTCTCTGTCGCTACTACTTTGGGAGATTTTATTTGCATATTGGAAATTAACGATAATCTTTTTTTAGTTTTACGGGATACCGTTGATGTTTTCGGGAGCAGGATCAATGATTTCATCATCCAAGTAGTTGGTATTTGTCGCCATGTTACTATTAATATTATTACATCTTCTATGTTTATTCTTTGGGCAACTACGTGGATTTATAGATAGATTACTACGCTTTCTACTCATGAATAATGAAGACTAAGAAGAGGTAAAGGAAAAAAAAAATAGTGATTAAATATAATAAAAATGAAAACTTTATACGGAAACTAAGTAGTTGGATTCTACTGAAATTTGTAAAGCCTATCACAGAAAATAGCTATAAATATATGTGCAATTGATTGAATAAGTCGTACAACAATACTTGTAGAAACCTAAGTTGTAGTATGAAGTAACTGTCTAGGTAATTTAGGTAATTTTGTATAACGTGAGTACTCTTTTTTGTAATGCTAGTAGTCATAATGAAAGATGACATATTAGGAGACATTAGGGTAAAGTAGAAACTGTTATAAAACCGTTGACAAAAGAAATTGTAGCAACTTACTTGTAGAAGGTCTGAAGCAAGCAGCAATATACGATGGATGGACAACCAAATCACAGTTATTTGACCTAAATACAAATCAGCGATACGAACATATGTGATTACTTGAAAAGATCAGGATTCCTGATATTTCTAAGAATAACGCAAGTCTAAAACTCATAATACCGATATAAGTTCATACATAGCTTATGTAAGTTGTATGAAATTAGAGAGAAAAGTGTAGATTAATAATAGTATAAATATGGCTAGCTTCTTCTTCTGGTGTATTTTCTTTCTAATACGTAATTCAAATTACCGAAACTACTCTCAGGTACATCAAGAAAATATATTAAAAAAATTTAAATTTTTAGTAGTAATAAAAAAGAATGACCAATTTGGATACACAATTTAAAATCGGAGCAGTACAACATCCAGTCCATAAAAAGAAGTTATATTTTGCATGCAGTAAAGTGTTGACTATTTAGAATTGAAAGGACTTACTTTATACAATAGATGGTAGGTGATACGATAAACGACCAGACAAACTATTTTAGCTGAAAAGGAATAAAGAAACATGAGCATATATTAATACATGAAAGGATAGCAAGTTTTGATATTAATAATCGCATCACATATATAACAACGATAATAAGAATACGTGGTCATGCAAATGGTATTTCAATCTAAAATAAGAAAAATATAGTTAACGTTTACTTACTTTATACAGTAGGCGATACGATGGAGCGAGCAGCAATATATTAAACACCAAACTATACAACTATTTGACCTTGAAAAAAATAGCAAAAAGGAACACATGTTATTTCAACGCGAAGTGAAAGCGATATAATAAATTATTGACTCGAATAATTGAGAAGACTTTATATATATGCAGTAGCTAAATCATACACTGGAGCACATAACAATATACGATCGACGATTGCAGTATAGAGTTGTTTGACCTTGAAAGAAATAAAAAAGATGAAAATATGTTATTACATGAAAATATAGTCGGTTTAAATATTAATAATAACAACACAAATACGAAGATGATAATAAGAATATATGGCCAGGTCACACATACGCTGTTTAAAAAGAGACATCATATTTTTTTTTGGGCATTCTCATATTTGTGAAGAACCCTAAAGGTAGGTATTAATTTTTATTTTTTGTGGAACTTTTTCTTATCTGCAAAATTAAACAAAAATATTTTAGTGTACATATCGTTGTCAGTTTGAAAAACTTCCAAAACAGTATAAAATATTTCATGTAAGCTACCTGAAAAATTATTATTTAAGTGTGTGGACATACACATACACATAAAAACACGAAATAAATATTGAAGAAGAAGAAGAAGACAGAACAACAACAAAGTCTTGGTTAGGATAAGACAAAGTAGGTGACCATAAGGGAAATAAAGGGGAACAAAAGAGTGAGTAACGGTAAAAGGTTGGAGATTTTTTTTACGATTTACACCTTGGAGATTGATAACGATGATGGTGAGACGTTCGAAAGTTGGTGTATTTTCTGGAAAAGTGATATGTGAAAGGCACCAAAGTATTCACTCAGCCTTGTATGTATAACCATCAGATATATCTAAAATATTGCGTGCTCAATTATGAAGTGATACATGGCCAGACCAGACCAAATTTTGTGTGGCTGCCTAAGTCCATGTGATGTAAACATGTGTAAAGTCTAGAAATTAGACCAGTTATATGCACACACATTTCAATTTACATGCAGTAATAAGTTGGCATAAAATTTAGACAGATTAGTTTTTATCTTTATTTTTTTTTTTAAGGAAGAGATTTCATATGAAGGACAGATACAACATTAAAAGAGGAAAAAGGAAAAACACTTCACACACGTGGCACAGATGGATTGGAGATGAGTTGCTACAGTAAATTTGCACCTCCTTTTAGTTAGGGAAATGGCCGTTTATAGTAGTCATTTCAATATTTTGGACCAAAATATTGAGTTCCTTGTTTTGGACACTTTTAGTAGTTGCTCATGTGAGCCAATACAATCTTGCCCTTTAGTTTGATTTTTTATGTTGAAAATACCCACAATTTTGGCCGGTTCAAGTTAAAAAAAAAACTGAGTTTCACTTTCTTCTACATTCGCGCTCTCTCTCCTCCGACGGTTTCTCTCTCTAAAACCATCACACCCACATCGCCAAAATCGTCGGGAAATCAACAACAACAGCAACAACACATTCTCTCAAGTATATGATCTCTACATTCTCCATAATTTTTTCTTATCTCTACGAAGCCCTCTTTCTTCTCCATTAGTTTTCCGGAAACCTAAAAAC